>NC_084598.1:46611686-46776686 GCF_033807715.1 Cololabis saira | reverse complement strand
AAAGTTTTAAAGAGTTTAACTAGTTTAAAAGGAGTTTAAAAGGAGTTTAAAAGAGTTTTAAATGAGTTGTAAAGAGTTTTAAAATAGTTTTAAAGGAGTTTTAAAGAGTTTTAAAGGAGTTTTAAAAAAGTTTAGAGTTTTAATGGAGTTTTAAAGGAGTTTAAAATAGTTTTAAAGAGTTTTAAAGGAGTTTAAAAGAGTTTTAAATGAGTTTTAAAGAGTTTTAAGAGTTTTAAAGGAGTTTTAAAGAGTTTTAAGAGTTTTAAAGGAGTTTAAAAGTTTTTTAAAGAGCTGTAAAAGGAGTTTAAAATAGTTTTAAAGGAGTTTAAAGAGTTTTAAAGAGTTTTAAAGGAGTTTAAATGAGTTTTAAAGTAGTTTTAAAGAGTTTAAAGAGTTTTAAAGAGTTTTAAAAGAGTTTTAAAGAGTTTTAAAGGAGTTTAAAGAGTTTTAAAGAGTTTTAAAAGAGTTTTAAAGAGTTTTAAAGGAGTTTAAATAGTTTTAAAGAGTTTTAAAGGAGTTTAAATGAGTTTTAAAGTAGTTTTAAAGAGTTTAAAGAGTTTTAAAGGAGTTTAAAGAGTTTTAAAGAGTTTAAATAGTTTAAAAGGAATTTAAAAGGAGTTTAAAAGAGTTTTAAAAGTTTATTAGAGTTTTAAAGAGTTTAAAAGAGTTTTAAAGGAGTTTAAAAGAGTTTTAAAACAATGTAAAAGAGCTCAGGAGGCACCAGTGGTGGATGTCCATGTCTGGGGGTTTAATGTTGTATCATGTTGAGGATGTAGATGAGGTGCATTGTGGGTAATGTATCATGTTGAGGATGTAGATGAGGTGCATTGTGGGTAATGTATCATGTTGAGGAGGTGAAGTGCATTGTGGGTAACGTGTTCCGTACCGGTGCCGCAGCTTCTCGTGAGCCTCGAACTCGAAGGGAATCTCCTCCCCGGGCAGAACTTCCCTCCACACGCTCACGTTGTGAAGGTCGTCGGTTCCAGAACCCTGGACTTCTGAGATGGAATCAGCACTGCTGCTGTGGGACAGCGCCACCCTAGGACGGGAGGGGAACTACAGTTACTACTGCTGCTGTGGGACAGCGCCACCCTAGGACAGGAGGGGAACTTCAGTTACACCACCCTAGGACAGGAGGGGAACTACAGTTACTACTGCTGCTGTGGGACAGCGCCACCCTGAGGACGGGAGGGGAACTACAGTTACTGCTGCTGCTGTGAGACAGCGCCACCCTGAGGACGGGAGGGGAACTACAGTTACTGCTGTGAGACACCACCCTGAGGACAGGAGGGGAACTACAGTTACTGCTGCTGCTGTGGGACAGCACCACCCTAGGACGGGAGGGGAACTACAGTTACTACTGTGAGACACCACCCTAGGACGGGAGGGGAACTACAGTTACTGCTGCTGCTGTGAGACACCACCCTAGGACGGGAGGGGAACTACAGTTACACCACCCTGAGGACAGGAGGGGAACTACAGTTACTGCTGCTGCTGTGAGACAGCGCCACCCTGAGGACGGGAGGGGAACTACCGTTACTGCTGCTGCTGTGGGACAGCACCACCCTGAGGACGGGAGGGGAACTACCGTTACTGCTGTGAGACAGCGCCACCCTAGGACGGGAGGGGAACTACAGTTACTGCTGCTGTGGGACAGCGCCACCCTGAGGACACCAGGGGAACTACAGTTACTGCTGCTGCTAAACAGTCCTCCTGCTCCCCCTAGTGGTCGGTAGTGAGCAACGATCCTCCGGTGAGACCCACCTAGTGGTCGGTAGTGGAACTCACCTGGTGGGCGTGGTGGTCAGCGTAGCGAACCACATGGTGCAGCCGGTGTGGTTCCGTAGAGCGTAGGGAACGAACGGCTGCCTCCTCTTGGACATCTTCACGTCTGCAGGAGACAGACGGAACAAACAGTTTAAAGATGCAACTTCACCATTAAAACAGTCAAAAACAAAGCACTGCTTTTTCATGTCTCAGGTTTTAGATCAGGATCATCTGGTTCTTTCGTTGCTACCTAGGTTACCATGGTTACCATGGTTACCATGGTTACCCTAGGTTCACCTCTATGCTGATGATACTCAGCTGTTTCTGTCTATGAAGGTGAACCGGAACCGTTAGTTAAACTTCAGACATCAACGATGGAGGTTCAACAACTCCAGGTGTTTCTTCTACACCAGATTACTGCAGTGTGTTATTATGGGATGTTCCACTGATGATGTCACAGCAGCACAGGGCTCTGATTGGACGGAGCTGGTACCTCTAGCAGAAGCTGGTACCTCTAGCAGGTAGGGGTGGGTTAAAAATATCGATATATCGATATTTTATCGATATGCATGTGTAGGAACGATTATCGATTCATAAATCCAAGTATCGATTACATTTTTTTTTTTTTTTTTTTTTTTATTACCGTATTGGCCTGAATATAAGACGGGGTTTTTTGCATTGAAATAAGACCGAAAAAGTGGGCGTCGTCTTACATTCGGGCTCTAGACGTTATACCCATTTACACCGCTAGATGGCGCCAGATATCTTTAAAGCCAATGCTGAACTTAACTCCCCAGGCCAAAGCCAACCCCTGTCACGAAGAAGAAAAATAAAAAATAGCATAAGAAAGAAAAGAGTAGAAAATAAGAGAAGATATAACAGAAAGTGGAGAAACGTAGCGACAATCTGGAGAAAAGAGGGTGGAAGTTGGGCCGGTGAACCGGCAGCTGAGGAGAAGTTATGATGCAAACTTCAAAATAATGATTTCAAATAGTCAAGATAATATGCTTTTTCTCTCGAATGTATTGTTATAATCATTTGTTTCAGATGTACTTTAATTATTTTCTGTATAAAAATTTAATTTGGTGTTAAAAAAAAAGTATTTTTTTCAAATTTGAGTCTTGAAAAAGAGGGGGTCGTTTTATAATCAGGGTCGTCTTATATTCGGGTCAATACGGTAATCCCGATTTTTTTCCCCCATTTTATCACCCAGTGCTCCTACCTAAGTGAGTCCTGGGCATTGCTCCCTCTACCAACCCCGGGAGGCCCTGCACTGAGCTCAAGTCTCCTCCTTACCTGAGGAGTGAGCAGGCTGCTTCTTTTCACCAGACAGGGTGGGATATCTCTGGCCGGACGTGGCGCGTGGAAGGATCATGTTATTCCCTTATTGTAACCAGAATATCGATATCGATATCGTATCGGAAATCGTATCGTCTTGGGACCTAGTGTATCGGAATCGTATCGTATCGGGAGGTCAGTGATGACACCCAGCTCTACTAGCAGGGCTGTGTTTGGACGGAGCTCGTACCTCTAGCAGGAATCAGCTGGTCCTGGAAGGGCAGGTGGGCGGAGCTACTGGTCCTCAGGTGAGGGGGGGGTGGACCTGGGGGGGAGAGGCAGTTACACACGGGTTCTAGCTGGTGCTGAGGCCTCTGGCGCCCCCGCTGGTCTGGAGGGGCCGGATCAGCTCCGGGGTCACCAGAACCTCAGGAAACCAGAATAACGGAGGTTTACCTGGTCCTGGTCCTGGTCCCGGTCCACAGGGGGGCGGGTCCACCGAGGACCCGATCCAGGGCAGGGGGGGCGACGGAGAAGGAGACGGAGACGGACTGGGACTCTGGTCCTCCTTGCAGTAGTCGGACATCCAGGAGCTCATGGTGGTCCGGTATTGTTCTGGAACAGAGGACGGGTTCAGGTTCTGGTACCGACCCAATCACGATCGGTACCCCCCCTGCTACTTACCCAGCAGCACCCCCGGTACCCCTGGTACCCCCGGTACCCCTGGTACCCCCCCTGCTACCTACCCAGCAGCACCCCTGGTACCCCTGATACCCCCCCTGTAGAGCTGGACGATTTTGGACAAAAATCTATTTTTTTCTCTGAAAACCCAATTTTCAATTTCGATTTTTTTTGGTAAAACTACAAAAGACAATTGAATAAATTGTTTTAAATATTTTATCTTTATTTTTAAAGAAAAATAGCAAACAAATGTCCCTATTGGGAATGAAGTGCAATTGAAAGATCCTGTAAATCCTCCTTGAGTTTAGTAAAGTGACATTTACCATTTTCTTGACCAAACAAAGACTAGACGAGCTCCGTCTGTAAAAAAGGAAAATCCATTTTCCGATTTTCCTTTTTTTAACATCGTCTTGATTAATAAATCCGATTTAGATTTAAAATCGATTAATCGCACAGCCCTACCCCCCTGGTACCCCTGGTTCCCCCCCTGGTACCCTTAGAGGTTAATCAACCTTTTTGAACAAATTTGTCTTTATGAAACTATGAAGAATCAGAATCAGAATCAAGTCAGCTTAGGAGAACTGACTGTTTCCACATGCTATCACATGCAGATCACAGGACACTTCCTGAGTTTTGTCAGGGGGGTCGACTGACAGCTGCCTCATTGTCTTTAAAGGTTAGCTAAGGGTTAGCTGGACCATCTGATGACACAAGACCCCATAAAGGTTGGCCTGGTGACTTCCGGTTTGTAAATGGCCCAGTGTCCTTAGACGCATCTGTTTCAAGACCCCCATGAGAGTTCCTGTTTGAGACAGGAAGCTATTTGACCCCAGTGACCCATGGTTTTTAAAGCTTAAATTTCACATGTCACATGTGTGGCTTCTTAAACCTCGATGTGTGACCATCTGTTTTCGTCCATTGTCCATTATCTATACACTGACAGTCCGTATATGGTCATTTCCTGTTTCCAGTTTTCTCAATAAAAAGCGTCATGCTGCAAGAAGATTTTGGGAGAAGACCTGGCGAGTTCTCAGAGGAGGGCCGTGTTGCTGCAAGCTCCTCAGACTTCTCCCCAAAGCTTCTGCAGAAGGCCTAAAAATTGTTTCACAGTCTCTGTGTCTTTCCTTAGTTATGAATTTATGTTATATTGATTTAGGAACCTAACAACCCCCCCTCGTACCTACCCAGCAGTACCCCTGGTACCCCTGGTACCTCCCCTGGTACCCCGTACCCCCCCGGTACCCCCCTACCACCTACCCAGCAGCACGCTGGTGACGTTGACGTCCAGCCTCTGCTTGGCCTTGACGGCCATCTTGAACCGGGGGGGGTGCAGGCGGCCGGCGGCCTGGTGCTGCCACGACAGGACGCAGGGCCAGGGCTCCAGGAAGGGCTCCCAACCTGGGGGGGGTCACATGGTTACAGGTGGGCAGGTGAGGGGGGAGACAGGTGGGCAGGTGAACCGCAGGTCCAGCTCACCTGACAGCTCCCGGTTGTAATAATCCCCGGAGAGGCTGAAGCTGGAGTTCCCCTCCTGGGTGGAGCCGATCCTCTGGAGAACATACAGCCCTGGAACCAGAACCACAGGGGGTTGGGAACCGGTTCAACCCGGTCCAGGTGACTTTATAGTCAAGGGGCAACTTTATAAAAGCCTCCGTTAAGACTTTTGCTCACATGTCTGGGTAAAGTTTGACAACCTATTTTTTTTGTTAGAACAAATCTCTAGAAGGAATTTTAGGGCTGTTGTCATCTTGAATTATTTAGCTGGTGACCACTAGAGGCGCTAGAATATTCAAGTTCTCCATTCAGGCATATGGTCAGTTTTGGTCAACCTGTACAATTTATATGCATCATTGTCAAGATTAAAACATTGTATATCTAAGGAAATAGATAAAACAATAGTAAAAAAGCCTTTATGAATAATTTTGTAATATTTTAGCCAATATTGGATACTAAATATCACTTTTTTATAGACGTTTTTGACACAGGATTTCATAGAAAATGTGTTTCACTGCAAAAAAAAAAAAAAAAAAAGATTGTTATTATGTGTGTGTTAGAAACGCCTATAAAAAAGTCATACTTTTTAACCAATATTGGACAAAATATAGCAATAAAATTTAAAAAAAAGTTTTTCAATTGATGTTTTATCTATTTCCCTAAATATAAAATCTTGAAGATTGAAGATTTTGCATAAACTGTACATTTGGACCATTATTGTGACCATATGCATGAATTGAGTATTTGAATGTTACAGCGCCTCCAGTGGTCACCAGCAAAACAATCCAAGATGAAACACCCTATTATTCCTCCTAGGGGTTCCTTCTAACAAAAACATAAGGTTGTCAAACTTTACCCAGAAGTGTGAGCAGAGTTACCATCTTAGGGTTTGACCCCTGACTATTACAGGTGTACAGGTGAGTCTTACTGGAGAAGGTGACCTCTGCCAGGGGGATGTCACAGTCCAGGCAGTCGTCGATGAAGCAGATGCAGATGCTGTCGGCCTTCAGCTCCAGGCCGGAGAGAGGAGCCGAGTGGCTAACGCCGCCGCTGCTGGAGTCCGGCCTGGTTCCCGCCGCCATGTTCTCCGCGTTCTCCAGCAGCCAGGAGGCCGCCTGCTCCAGCTGACCTGCAACCGGGAACCGGGGTTAGTTGGAAGCTTCTCTTCCGGCTCTCGGTGAAGGCGGACGCTTTTCTGCTCCTCTCCCTCCCTATCTGCCGTGCTGCTGCTTTTGTCCTGTCTCGTCTTCAGAGTTTCTCCTTTTCACTCCTCCCAAACTCTACAATCATGGAATTGATTAACTGGTCTCTCAGCACAATTGACCACATTTTTGCGACAAGAAGTCAGGGGGTAAGGGAGCCCTCCTGCCCCGATGGGACATTTTTTACTGGATACACAATGGATTCCTGGAAACATTGGAAACCGTTGTGTTTGGCGATTCTGTCTGTGGAGGACGTTGAAGATGCTTCATAATTGGATTTATGGTAGCAGGATTTCTCCTGATCGGAGGAGGGGGATTCCTGGCCTATCGACAAACGCGTAAGTCGTCGACAGCTGTTCTGGCTCTTTCAGAGCTGCCGGACGTGGCTGAAGGATCAAGCAAGGTGATCAACACTCAGACTTTAACGCTGGGGGAGCAAAGCCGTAAGCTGGATGTGATTCTTGAACAGAATCGCAGGCTGGCGGCGGTCTTTGAGCTCATTGGTAAGATGGAGAAGACCTTGGAGAAGTTGGAAGCTCGGCTTGGCGGGAATTGATCACAAATTCGTCTGATTGGAGTCGCCATTGATGAACCACAGACTGAAGGCAGACGGAAAATTACTGAGGCTGCCTGTTTGCAATATAATTGTTGATTCTATAATCTGGCCTTGACAGGGCGTTTTTTGGCCGATCGTTCTGGTCACAATCTCCCTGGTGGAATGTAAACAAGGTGACTCTGACCCACTAACCCTCCCCTCTCAGGAACATCTGTGGACCTGGATCAGAACTGACCGAGCCGTCTGATAACATCAAGGACATTGGCTGAGAGCAGCTCTGAGAGAAGTTCACAGACTTACCGCTCACACACACTTACTGATAACCACACCTCCCTCAACTCAACGCCTTCCTGGCCATAAGTCTTGTGATGATGATGTTAAATTTGTCATGTGCTTTCTGTGCTGAGGTGTTTTTTTCTCACTGTGTACTTATACACAGTGTGAAGATGCCTCCCTCCCCCCCCCCCCCCCCAATGTCACCCTTTCTGTGCTTTGTTCTGGTTTCGGGTCGCTGCTCGTTGTGGTCGACCGGCCGGCAGCTGAGCAGATTTACTGTCTTGTATTGCTGCTTAGTTGTCCTTGAATTGCCCCTCGGGGATGAATAAAGATTCTCTGAATCTGAATCTATTATACATGCTGGTGGAGGTTACCATGGTTACCCTAGGTTACCCTACGTTACCCTAGGTTACCCTGGTTACCATAGGTTACCTAGGTTACCCCAGGTTATCTCGGTAAACCTAGGTTATGGTTACCACGGAGACTGCAGGAACTCACCTCTGCACACCTTCAGCGCCTGCTGGCAGTCCTCCTTCCTGAATCCCAGGTCCTGCAGGTGGTGGATCTGGGTGTCTGCAGGAACAAAACATTTTCATGTGTTCACTCTCTCTCCCTGGAATCATTCTCCAGGACTTTCCCAGGACTTTTTAATTCAGGATGATGCTCCTCCTCCCGGTGGTCTCTGGGAACAACTACGTTTACTGGACATTAATGAGCTCGAGGTCGACGTGAATACTCGTTAATCTCCTTAATTTCTACTTTCCACTAACTTTCTATTGTCAGACAATAAAACGACTGTGAGATTCTGGATAAAGTGCAGCCCAATGAAGATCACCTGGTACCTGGAATCAGCACCTGGTACCTGGAACCAGCACCTGGTACCTGGAATCAGCACCTGCTACCTGGAATCAGCACCTGCTACCTGGAACTGATCAAGGACCATTGAACCCCCCTGGAACTGATCAAGGACCTTGGTACCCCTACAGGAACTGATCAAGGACCTTGTTACCCCTACAGGAACTGATCAAGGACCTTGTTACCCCTACAGGAACTGATCAAGGACCTTGTTACCCCTACAGGAACTGATCAAGGACCTTGTTACCCCTACAGGAACTGATCAAGGACCATTGAACCCCTACAGGAACTGATCAAGGACCTTGTTACCCCTACAGGAACTGATCAAGGACCTTGTTACCCCTACAGGAACTGATCAAGGACCTTGTTACCCCTACAGGAACTGATCAAGGACCTTGTTACCCCTACAGGAACTGATCAAGGACCATTGAACCCCTACAGGAACTGATCAAGGACCATTGAACCCCTACAGGAACTGATCAAGGACCCTGTTACCCCTACAGGAACTGATCAAGGACCTTGTTACCCCTACAGGAACTGATCAAGGACCTTGTTACCCCTACAGGAACTGATCAAGGACCTTGTTACCCCTACAGGAACTGATCAAGGACCTTGTTACCCCTACAGGAACCGATCAAGGACCTTGTTACCCCTACAGGAACTGATCAAGGACCTTGTTACCCCTACAGGAACTGATCAAGGACCTTGTTACCCCTACAGGAACTGATCAAGGACCATTGAACCCCTACAGGAACTGATCAAGGACCTTGTTACCCCTACAGGAACTGATCAAGGACCTTGTTACCCCTACAGGAACTGATCAAGGACCTTGTTACCCCTACAGGAACTGATCTTGAACACCTACAGGAACTGATCAAGGACCTTGTTACCCCTACAGGAACTGATCCAGGACCTTGTTACCCCTACAGGAACTGATCAAGGACCTTGTTACCCCTACAGGAACTGATCAAGGACCTTGTTACCCCTACAGGAACTGATCAAGGACCATTGAACCCCTACAGGAACTGATCAAGGACCTTGTTACCCCTACAGGAACTGATCAAGGACCTTGTTACCCCTACAGGAACTGATCAAGGACCTTGTTACCCCTACAGGAACTGATCAAGGACCTTGTTACCCCTACAGGAACTGATCAAGGACCATTGAACCCCTACAGGAACTGATCAAGGACCCTGTTACCCCTACAGGAACTGATCAAGGACCTTGTTACCCCTACAGGAACTGATCAAGGACCTTGTTACCCCTACAGGAACTGATCAAGGACCTTGTTACCCCTACAGGAACTGATCAAGGACCTTGTTACCCCTACAGGAACCGATCAAGGACCTTGTTACCCCTACAGGAACTGATCAAGGACCTTGTTACCCCTACAGGAACTGATCAAGGACCTTGTTACCCCTACAGGAACTGATCAAGGACCATTGAACCCCTACAGGAACTGATCAAGGACCTTGTTACCCCTACAGGAACTGATCAAGGACCTTGTTACCCCTACAGGAACTGATCAAGGACCTTGTTACCCCTACAGGAACTGATCTTGAACACCTACAGGAACTGATCAAGGACCTTGTTACCCCTACAGGAACTGATCCAGGACCTTGTTACCCCTACAGGAACTGATCAAGGACCATCTGAAGGGTTGAGGGTTCCAGGTCCCTCCTCCCTACCTGTGAGGCTCTGGGTCTTGGTCCTGGTCTCGTCTCTGGGGGGCCCGCTGGTCTCGGGTTGGGGGGGAGCAGCGCTAGCAGGGCTAGCAGCGCTAGCAGCAGGGAGCGTCTTAGCGATGGCCAGGAACAGCTGGATGTCGTTGTAGGACAGACGGATGTCCAGAGCAGGAAACTGGATCTGGAGGAGAGAGAATGGTTTCGGTAAGAGTCTCCTGCCACAGTGCCCTTGGGCCTCAGAGTGTGGGGGGGGGGGGTGAGGTTAATCAACCTTTCTGATTAATTTGTCTTTATGAAACTACCAGGATCAGAATCAAGTCAGGTCAGAGAGCTGACTGTGTTTCAGACATGCTTATCACGTGTTACCAGTTACAACAGCCACTCCCTAAACTACTCCTAAACTAAACTGGTCCACAACTGTTTCATGGTCAGTTGGACAATTATGTTGGAAAACTAGCAACAGAAAGGATGTCTGTTTGTTTCCTCCCATTGTCCATCCACCGTCTACCATTGGTTGTCTTAACATAGCCAACGCCTGTCAGTTTTTCAATAAATACCTGATGCAAAGAAGGAGCCAGCAAGCATTTCGTCGAGAGCATCTAAGAGGGCCATGTTGCTCTGCAAGCTCCGACTATGCTTCCCTTCTACAGAAGGCCTGAAAATCATTTCTAACAGTCTCTGTGTCTTTCCTAAGTTATTAATTCATGTATGTTGATTTAGGAACCTAACAGGGGGACTGACCTCCAGCAGGGGGGGCACGTCCTCCACGTTGAAGGCGTCCAGCAGGCCGGAGGAGCTCGGGTAGGTGGGACTTCCACACAGGTCTACCTGGACGTTGACCGGGTCGATGATGGACAGAGCCGTGTCCTGCTCCGAGCCCAGCCGGCAGGAAAACACCTGGGGGGGACAGGACAGGTGAGGGGGGGGCAGGAAAACACCTGGGGGGAGAGGGGGGGTTAGAACACCTGGGGGGGACAGGTGAGGGGGGGGGGGACCTGGGGGGGACAGGACAGGTGAGGGGGGGGGGGGGGCAGGAGAACTTGGCAGATCGTTCCAGTCACAATCTCCCTGGTGGAATGTAAACAAGGTGACTCTGCCCCCACCAACCCTCCCCTCTCAGGAACATCTGTGGACCTGTTTCAGAACTGACCGAGCCGTCTGATAACATCAAGGACATTGGCTGAAGAGCAGCTCTGAGCGAAGTTCACAGATTTACCGCTCACACACACTTACTGATAACCACCTCCCTCATTCTCAACACCTTCCCGGCCCCCCCTCTTATCAGCCCCCCCAACAGTCTCCGGGTTTCGAGCGCCGCGAAGCTGTGATCACCTGGATGTGTTGTGCCAATCAACAACCAATCAGATCATTATACCACAGTTAACAGTGACTACGTTTCCATGCAGTCAAAATTCGCGTTTAGGCCAATATTCCAGTTACTGAAACATTGGGAATAATGTGTTTCCATGCGTGAGCTAACAGGGTTATCCCTGTATCCATGGTAACGGGGTTATCCCTGTATCCATGGTGATTAATCATTGATCTGGATCAAACCAGCGACGCACGGAGAACGTCATGACGCAATTCCCGTCATTTCTGCTTCTTCTTCCTGGATCCAAATTCAAAACAAATGCTGCTTCAACTTTTCCCTCTCCTTCTTGTAAATCTTCTATCCCGGTACTTTCTACCGTCTACAAATGCAGAAATGTTCATATCCTTCATTACATTTATGAAGTGATTAGTCTCCTCCTGGTCTTGTTTCTCCGTGTTTAGAAGAACTTCCTGGACTCAAAAGACCAGGATTCCTTGATAAAGAACAGAAAACAGATTCATGTTCCTTCTGACGGGAAATCCCGTTAAACATGACCCAATATTCAGGTTTTAAAAGGAGTAACCCAGGGCTCATATTGGGGTTTTAAAAACTGGAATATGAGCAAATTCTGGTTATTCAAAGGGGTTATTGGAGTTTACATGGCCGTGTAACCGGGTTATTGATCATATTCAGGTTAAAAAAAGGTTATTGACATGGAAACGGAGTCAATGGTACTGGGACTGGGAAACCAGTGGTACTGTGTACCAGGGGTACTGGTACTTGGTGGTTCTGGTACTTGGTGGTTCTGGTACTTGGTGGTTCTGGTACTTGGTGGTTCTGGTACTTGGTGGTTCTGGTACTGTGGTGGTTCTGGTACTTGGTGGTTCTGGTACTTGGTGGTTCTGGTACTGTGGTACTGGTACTGTGGTACTGGTATTGGGGTTCTGGTACTGGTACTGTGGTCCTGCTACTTGGTGGTTTTGGTACTAGGTGGTTCTGGTACTACTTTACCTCGATTCCCGCCAGGCTCCCGGAGAAGGGGCGGTCCTGGAGGCGGGGCTTGTAGGTCAGAACCGTGGTTCCCTTCAGGATGATGGCGTTGGTGTCCAGGCAGGACCAGTCCTCCACCACCACGAACTCCGTACCTGCGGGTCAGAACCGGGACCACTCAGCACAATACATGGACCGGTACCGGTACCGGCACCGGCACCAGTACCGGGACTAGTTCCGACCAGTTCTGTGCCAGAGTTTAGAACAACATCACTAATCTCTAAGCTCATCGGTTCCTAACTAACCCTCACCTGTCACGTTGACCTTGACCTCCAGGAAGCGGTCCTGGCTCACCAGCACCGTGGACCTCTTGGTCACCACCCCGCTCTTCACCGTCTTGGGCATGACGGCCCCCCCGGCCCCGCCGGCCCCGCCGGCCCCGCCGGGACCCGGGTCAGGGCCGGAACTCCCCTGGGACTCGGCCCGGGCCCCCCCTGGTTTCTCTGCAGGCATCTGCAGGAAGTCCTGGACCAGCTGCAGCCAGTCGAAGATCAGGAAGACCCGGAGGTTGTTGAGGACCACGGTGAAGGAGGAGGACTCTCTGGTGGACCTGGGGGGGAGCGGGGGTTAGCTGTGGTATATTGATCTGATTGGTTGTTAACTGTGGTATAATGATCTGATTGGTTGTTAACTGTGGTATAATGATCTGATTGGTTGTTAACTGTGGTATAATGATCTGATTGGTTGTTAACTGTGGTATAATGATCTGATTGGTTGTTAACTGTGGTATAATGATCTGATTGGTTGTTAACTGTGGTTTAATGATCTGATTGGTTGTTAACTGTGGTATAATGATCTGATTGGTTGTTAACTGTGGTATAATGATCTGATTGGTTGTTAACTGTGGTATAATGATCTGATTGGTTGTTAACTGTGGTATAATGATCTGATTGGTTGTTAACTGTGGTATAATGATCTGATTGGTTGTTAACTGTGGTATAATGATCTGATTGGTTGTTAACTGTGGTATAATGATCTGATTGGTTGTTAACTGTGCTATAATGATCTGATTGGTTGTTAACTGTGGTATAATGATCTGATTGGTTGTTAACTGTGGTATAATGATCTGATTGGTTGTTAACTGTGGTATAATGATCTGATTGGTTGTTAACTGTGGTATAATGATCTGATTGGTTGTTAACTGTGGTATAATGATCTGATTGGTTGTTAACTGTGGTATAATGATCTGATTGGTTGTTAACTGTGCTATAATGAGCTTATACCACAGCTTCTATTCTAAAGTCTCATCACAGCAGATCATTCCACGTCAGGGAAGCAACAATGTTTCCATGACAACAACCAACTGGTACAGATTTATGACGGTTACAGCAGGTAGAAAAAAGTAGCTGGTGTTAAAGTTTATTTTTTATTTTCGTCAACAATTAATGAGTCATGTTTAGGGTAAACGTTGATCTCCGGGGAGGAGCTAACGTTAGCGGGGAGGAGCTAATGTTAGCGGGGAGGAGCTAACGATGGATGGATGGATGGAGGAGTTCCTGTCTCCGACATGCGGAGCTACATCTGGAGAGATGGACTATTGTTTTACACAGTGGGGATATTTTTACTGGATAATATGTATTTCTGATTAACTAAAAACTACATAAATAGATTGTGTATTCCTCTTTCATATTTACATTATTGGTAACAGTTTTATAAAAGCAACACATCACTTGGGCCGGAGACGCCGCTCAGCTGTGATATAAAGAGCGTATACCACGGCCTGTCGTGATGTATTGCTTAAATATTCATATTTAATTCATATTATATTAATATTTTTATATAATAATAATTTAATTAAATTGTTGTATTTGACAGAAATTGGGTCTCACAGAACTAAGACCACAGGCCAGTCATTTTCAACAACAAACACTGTGAATGCTAGCGTCCGTACGGTTCAACGGGTCGAGCAGGCGACTTATGTAAACCTTCCCCTGAACAGCGACGCGGGTTTGATTCCAGTCACTGCATTATTTCCTGGTTTGGGTGGTGTATTTCCTGGTTTGGGTGGTTTATTTCCTGGTCTGGGTGGTGTATTTCCTGGTTTGGGTGGTTTATAACCTGGTTTGGGTGGTGTATTTCCTGGTTTGGGTGGTTTATAACCTGGTTTGGGTGGTTTATAACCTGGTTTTTGTGGTTAATATCCTGGTCTGGGTGGTTTATATCCTGGTTTGGGTGGTGTATTTCCTGGTTTGGGTGGTTTATATCCTGGTCTGGGTGGTGTATTTCCTGGTTTGGGTGGTTTATATCCTGGTTTGGGTGGTTTATATCCTGGTTTGGGTGGTTTATAACCTGGTTTGGGTGGTTTATATCCTGGTTTGGGTGGTTTATATCCTGGTTTTTGTGGTGTATTTCCTGGTTTGGGTGGTGTATTTCCTGGTTTGGGTGGTTTATAACCTGGTTTGGGTGGTTTATATCCTGGTTTGGGTGGTTTATATCCTGGTTTGGGTGGTTTATATCCTGGTTTGGGTGGTGTATTTCCTGGTTTGGGTGGTGTATTTCCTGGTTTGGGTGGTTTATTACCTGGTTTGGGTGGTTTATATCCTGGTTTGGGTGGTTTATATCCTGGTTTGGGTGGTGTATTTCCTGGTTTGGGTGGTGTATTTCCTGGTTTGGGTGGTGTATTTCCTGGTTTGGGTGGTGTATTTCCTGGTTTGGGTGGTGTATTTCCTGGTTTGGGTGGTTTATATCCTGGTTTGGGTGGTGTATTTCCTGGTTTGGGTGGTTTATATCCTGGTTTGGGTGGTGTATTTCCTGGTTTGGGTGGTGTATTTCCTGGTTTGGGTGGTGTATTTCCTGGTTTGGGTGGTGTATATCCTGGTTTGGGTGGTGTATTTCCTGGTTTGGGTGGTGTATTTCCTGGTTTGGGTGGTGTATTTCCTGGTTTGGGTGGTGTATATCCTGGTTTGGGTGGTTTATATCCTGGTCTGGGTGGTTTATATCCTGGTTTGGGTGGTGTATTTCCTGGTTTGGGTGGTGTATTTCCTGGTTTGGGTGGTGTATTTCCTGGTTTGGGTGGTGTATTTCCTGGTTTGGGTGGTGTATTTCCTGGTTTGGGTGGTTTATATCCTGGTTTGGGTGGTTTATATCCTGGTTTGGGTGGTTTATAACCTGGTTTGGGTGGTTTATAACCTGGTTTGGGTGGTTTATATCCTGGTTTGGGTGGTTTATATCCTGGTTTGGGTGGTTTATATCCTGGTTTGGGTGGTTTATAACCTGGTTTGGGTGGTTTATTTCCTGGTTTGGGTGGTGTATTTCCTGGTTTGGGTGGTGTATAACCTGGTTTGGGTGGTTTATATCCTGGTTTGGGTGGTTTATATCCTGGTTTGGGTGGTTTATATCCTGGTTTGGGTGGTGTATAACCTGGTTTGGGTGGTTTATATCCTGTTTTTTGTGGTTTATATCCTGGTTTGGGTGGTTTATATCCTGGTTTGGGTGGTTTATATCCTGTTTTTTGTGGTTTATATCCTGGTTTGGGTGGTTTATATCCTGTTTTTTGTGGTTTATATCCTGGTTTGGGTGGTTTATATCCTGGTTTGGGTGGTGTATTTCCTGGTTTGGGTGGTTTATATCCTGGTTTGGGTGGTTTATATCCTGGTTTGGGTGGTGTATTTCCTGGTTTGGGTGGTTTATATCCTGGTTTGGGTGGTTTATATCCTGTTTTTTGTGGTTTATATCCTGGTTTGGGTGGTTTATATCCTGGTTTGGGTGGTTTATATCCTGGTTTGGGTGGTTTATATCCTGGTTTGGGTGATTTATATCCTGGTTTGGGTGGTGTATTTCCTGGTTTGGGTGGTTTATATCCTGGTTTGGGTGATTTATATCCTGGTTTGGGTGGTGTATTTCCTGGTTTGGGTGGTTTATATCCTGGTTTGGGTGGTTTATATCCTGGTTTGGGTGGTGTATTTCCTGGTTTGGGTGGTGTATAACCTGGTTTGGGTGGTTTATATCCTGTTTTTTGTGGTTTATATCCTGGTTTGGGTGGTTTATATCCTGGTTTGGGTGGTTTATATCCTGGTTTGGGTGGTTTATATCCTGGTTTGGGTGATTTATATCCTGGTTTGGGTGGTGTATTTCCTGGTTTGGGTGGTTTATATCCTGGTTTGGGTGGTTTATATCCTGGTTTGGGTGGTGTATTTCCTGGTTTGGGTGGTTTATATCCTGGTTTGGGTGGTGTATTTCCTGGTTTGGGTGGTTTATATCCTGGTTTGGGTGGTGTATTTCCTGGTTTGGGTGGTTTATATCCTGGTTTGGGTGGTTTATATCCTGGTTTGGGTGGTGTATTTCCTGGTTTGGGTGGTTTATATCCTGGTTTGGGTGATTTATATCCTGGTTTGGGTGGTGTATTTCCTGGTTTGGGTGGTTTATATCCTGGTTTGGGTGGTGTATTTCCTGGTTTGGGTGGTTTATATCCTGGTTTGGGTGGTGTATTTCCTGGTTTGGGTGGTTTATATCCTGGTTTGGGTGGTGTATTTCCTGGTTTGGGTGGTTTATATCCTGGTTTGGGTGGTTTATATCCTTTTTTTTGTGGTTTATATCCTGGTTTGGGTGGTTTATATCCTGTTTTTTGTGGTTTATATCCTGGTTTGGGTGGTTTATATCCTGTTTTTTGTGGTTTATATCCTGGTTTGGTGGTTTATAACCTGGTTTGGGTGGTGTATTTCCTGGTTTGGGTGGTGTATTTCCTGGTTTGGGTGGTTTATATCCTGGTTTGGGTGGTGTATTTCCTGGTTTGGGTGGTGTATTTCCTGGTTTGGGTGGTGTATTTCCTGGTTTGGGTGGTTTATATCCTGGTTTGGGTGGTTTATATCCTGGTTTGGGTGGTTTATATCCTGGTTTGGATGGTTTATTTCCTGGTTTGGGTGGTTTATATCCTGGTTTGGGTGGTGTATTTCCTGGTTTGGGTGGTTTATATCCTGGTTTGGGTGGTTTATATCCTGGTTTGGGTGGTGTATTTCCTGGTTTGGGTGGTTTATATCCTGGTTTGGGTGGTTTATATCCTGGTTTGGGTGGTTTATATCCTGGTTTGGGTGGTTTATATCCTGGTCTGGGTGGTTTATATCCTGGTTTGGGTGGTGTATTTCCTGGTTTGGGTGGTTTATATCCTGGTTTGGGTGGTTTATATCCTGGTTTGGGTGGTGTATTTCCTGGTTTGGGTGGTTTATATCCTGGTTTGGGTGGTGTATTTCCTGGTTTGGGTGGTGTATAACCTGGTTTGGGTGGTGTATTTCCTGGTTTGGGTGGTGTATTTCCTGGTTTGGGTGGTGTATTTCCTGGTTTGGGTGGTGTATTTCCTGGTTTGGGTGGTGTATTTCCTGGTTTGGGTGGTGTATTTCCTGGTTTGGGTGGTGTATTTCCTGGTTTGGGTGGTGTATTTCCTGGTTTGGGTGGTTTATTTCCTGGTTTGGGTGGTTTATATCCTGGTTTGGGTGGTTTATATCCTGGTTTGGGTGGTTTATATCCTTTTTTTTGTGGTTTATATCCTGGTTTGGGTGGTTTATATCCTGTTTTTTGTGGTTTATATCCTGGTTTGGGTGGTTTATATCCTGTTTTTTGTGGTTTATATCCTGGTTTGGTGGTTTATAACCTGGTTTGGGTGGTGTATTTCCTGGTTTGGGTGGTGTATTTCCTGGTTTGGGTGGTTTATATCCTGGTTTGGGTGGTGTATTTCCTGGTTTGGGTGGTGTATTTCCTGGTTTGGGTGGTGTATTTCCTGGTTTGGGTGGTTTATATCCTGGTTTGGGTGGTTTATATCCTGGTTTGGGTGGTTTATATCCTGGTTTGGGTGGTTTATTTCCTGGTTTGGGTGGTTTATATCCTGGTTTGGGTGGTGTATTTCCTGGTTTGGGTGGTTTATATCCTGGTTTGGGTGGTTTATATCCTGGTTTGGGTGGTGTATTTCCTGGTTTGGGTGGTTTATATCCTGGTTTGGGTGGTTTATATCCTGGTTTGGGTGGTTTATATCCTGGTTTGGGTGGTTTATATCCTGGTCTGGGTGGTTTATATCCTGGTTTGGGTGGTGTATTTCCTGGTTTGGGTGGTTTATATCCTGGTTTGGGTGGTTTATATCCTGGTTTGGGTGGTGTATTTCCTGGTTTGGGTGGTTTATATCCTGGTTTGGGTGGTGTATTTCCTGGTTTGGGTGGTGTATAACCTGGTTTGGGTGGTGTATTTCCTGGTTTGGGTGGTGTATTTCCTGGTTTGGGTGGTGTATTTCCTGGTTTGGGTGGTGTATTTCCTGGTTTGGGTGGTGTATTTCCTGGTTTGGGTGGTGTATTTCCTGGTTTGGGTGGTTTATATCCTGGTTTGGGTGGTGTATTTCCTGGTTTGGGTGGTGTATTTCCTGGTTTGGGTGGTGTATTTCCTGGTTTGGGTGGTTTATATCCTGGTTTGGGTGGTTTATTTCCTGGTTTGGGTGGTTTATTTCCTGGTTTGGGTGGTTTATATCCTGGTTTGGGTGGTTTATATCCTGGTTTGGGTGGTTTATATCCTGGTTTGGGTGGTTTATATCCTGGTTTGGGTGGTGTATTTCCTGGTTTGGATGGTTTATATCCTGGTTTGGGTGGTTTATATCCTGGTTTGGGTGGTGTATTTCCTGGTTTGGATGGTTTATATCCTGGTTTGGGTGGTTTATTTCCTGGTTTGGGTGGTTTATATCCTGGTTTGGGTGGTTTATATCCTGTTTTTTGTGGTTTATATCCTGGTTTGGGTGGTGTATTTCCTGGTCTGGGTGGTGTATTTCCTGGTCTGGGTGGTGTATTGCCTGGTTTGGGTGGTTTATATCCTGGTTTGGGTGGTGTATTTCCTGGTTTGGGTGGTGTATTTCCTGGTTTGGGTGGTGTATTTCCTGGTTTGGGTGGTTTATATCCTGGTTTGGGTGGTTTATAACCTGGTTTTTGTGGTTTATATCCTGGTTTGGGTGGTTTATATCCTGGTTTGGGTGGTTTATAACCTGGTTTGGGTGGTTTATATCCTGGTTTGGGTGGTTTATAACCTGGTTTGGGTGGTGTATTTCCTGGTTTGGGTGGTTTATATCCTGGTTTGGGTGGTTTATAACCTGGTTTGGGTGGTGTATTTCCTGGTTTGGGTGGTTTATATCCTGTTTTTGTGGTTTATATCCTGGTTTGGGTGGTTTATATCCTGTTTTTTGTGGTTTATAACCTGGTTTGGGTGGTTTATAACCTGGTTTGGGTGGTGTATATCCTGGTTTGGGTGGTGTATTTCCTGGTGTGGGTGGTGTTACCTGTAGTGCAGCTCCAGCTGCAGCGAGGCCCGGTTGGCCCCCGTCTTTGAGGGTTGCAGGATACAGTCGAACACGTTACACCTCCCCCCGCCAGGACTAGCACGAGGGCTAGCATGAGCGCCGCTGTAGCGGGTGTCGTTGGCCAGCAGCGAATGGGACACCAGGTTGACGGACTTGGATCCGTTGGAGAAACCCTCGAACAGCAGCTTGGACTTCATGAAGTCAAAGCTGCTCAAGACAAATACACGGAAATCATTCAAAGAACTTTAAACCTTCTGTTCTGACACAAGTTTGGGTTTGGGTGGTGTTGGGTCAGGGTGGTTGGGTGGTGTTGGGTCAGGGAGGTTGGGTGGTGTTGGGTCAGGGAGGTGTTGGGTGGTGTGTGTGGACTCACCGGGCCAGGGAGCGCCTGTCCTGGGTGGGCGTGTCCTTGGTGAGGGTGGGGTTTCCTCCGGCGGGGTTGTGGAGCAGCTCCAGGCTGACGTCCATCATGTCCACCAGGAAGGACAGGGTGGTGTAGACGTCTCCACTCAGCACCGTCTGGGGGCAGAAATGGTACAACTATTCATGAACCGGAGCCGGAAATGCGTTGCTACCAAGCGAACCAATCACAGCCCTCCGTCTGCGTCGGGTCTGCGTTGGGTCTGCGTCACCTCGACGCGTAGTTACATTTTTTGGGAGGTGCTAGCAGGCTACGCTGTAGGGTGTAGTAGCCGTGTAGCCGCGTACCCTCCGGCGTAGGTTTAACGCAGAACCAGAATTCAGGCTTCACTCGTTGGGGAGCAAAATCTCAAGCTGGATCAGATTCTTGAACAGAATCTCAGGCTAGCGGCGGTTTCTGATCTCAGGATGGGAAAGACCTTGGAGAAGTTGGAGGCTCGGCGGGAATTAACCAAATATTTGTCTGTTTGCAGTCGCCATGGAGACGAACCAGAGACAGATGGATCTTTCCTGGAGTCTGACCCAAATACAGTCGTTGATTCTACAACCTGACCTTGATTGACCTTGGTTGGTCTAGTAACGACCTCCCTAGTGGGAGCAGAGCGTCTTGTTTTTATTCCTCCAGGTTGGTCTAGTGACAACCTGGAGGAATAAAAGCAAGACGCTCTGCTCCCACTACCTGGCGGCTACCTGGCGGGTACTTGGCGGCTAACTTACGTAACTACTGGGGTCCACCAGGCTGTAGGGCCTCAGGAACTCCTCCACCGGTTCTCCCAGGTTCTGGTCCAGCAGGTTCCGGATCAGCTGGTAGTTCTTTAGGTCCAGGGTCAGGTGGACCGACGACAGGCTGCCGTGGACCGACATGTCGGGGGCCGCGTGGCTCAGCTCCCTGGGGGGGGCAGGAGGGGGGGTTAGATTTACCTGGACATGAAAACGGTCCAGACCTACAAGCAGACCCGACCCAGACCCGGTAGGTCCGAGTTAGTGGTCCAGGTTTAAAGAAGCTTCTCCAGTCCAGAGTCCCGGGCAGTGGTGGGAAAAACAATCCATATTGCAATATATTGTTGCGTCTCTGTCGCAATAAATAATCAATAAACTGACGGCAAATATGGATATTTTATTACACACATAATGGATTTACGTGGTTGTCACCGCACTATTGATCATACACTTTAATTATTCCAGCTGTTCAGAGTTTACATTTACCAGACTAGCGGGCAGTGATGCAGAACTACAGATGTTTTCCTTTTTATGAGTGTGAAGGGAGAAAAAAATAGTTTTGTGTCCTGAAATGCCCTGAATTCCCAAAACACAGTCTGCACCTGTTTATCATAACAAATGTGACTGTGCGAGAGGTGCTTGTTCACACGGGAGAGCTCCCGAGACTTAGCGTGAGAGCTTGTGGGCGGGGGTTCAAGGGGCAACCCCCTCCGCGAGATGTCGTATAAAGACGGAGACAGCCGGAAGTTCGGGTCAGAGTCTGCTGTGGGTCTAGTGCACGACGCCCAGCCGGGTTTATGGCTGCTCTGCCAGGACTGTCCGGCTCTCCAGTCCTTCTGTGTCGAGGTAAGAGTTATCAAGGCCTAGCCCTGTGTAATTGTCTGTTGCTTTGCCATTTGCGGGGGATAACTTGACACAGAGTTATCCTAGCAAAGAGCAATTGTGTGTGAGTCTTTCTATATCCACTGCTGGGAGGGACCTACCTGTCCAGGTTGGGGGGGTTTTAGGACCTACCTGTCCAGGTTGGGGGGGGGGACACCTACCTGGTCAGGTTCCGCTCCACCTTCAGCTCCAGACGGCAGCAGTCCTTCAGCAGGTCGTCTCCGGTCCGGCACACCGAGTACGAGGGGAAGACCAAGTCCCGGGACTCGGGTCTGGGTCGCCCCCCCAGGTCCAGGGACTCGGGTCTGGGCCGCCCCCCCAGGTCCAGGGACTCGGGTCTCCCCCCCAGGTCCAGGGACTCGGGTCTCCCCCCCAGGTCCCGGTGACGGCAGGGCAGACGCTCGGCTGCAAAGACGTGGACCTCCTGCAGGTCCAGGGCCATGACGTCCAGCAGACACCCGGGTTCCCCTGCAGGAGGAACCGGTGGGGGTAAAAATACCACTGTGGTGGTACTTACATGTACATACTCTGACAGTCAGACCTTCCGTCTAACCCTGGATTCACACTGAAAGCGTCCGGCTGCCATTCATCGTCTATGAGAGCTCCCATAGACGATGAATGGGAGCAGCTCTCATTGACATGAATGGTAGCAGCTCTCATAGACATGAATGGTAGCAGCTCTCATAGACATGAATGGTAGCAGCTCTCATAGACATGAATGGTAGCAGCTCTCATAGACATGAATGGTAGCAGCTCTCATAGACATGAATGGTAGCAGCTCTCATAGACATGAATGGTAGCAGCTCTCATAGACATGAATGGTAGCAGCTCTCATAGACATGAATGGTAGCAGCTCTCATTGACATGAATGGTAGCAGCTCTCATAGACATGAATGGTAGCAGCTCTCATAGACATGAATGGTAGCAGCTCTCATAGACATGAATGGTAGCAGCTCTCATAGACATGAATGGTAGCAGCTCTCATAGACATGAATGGTAGCAGCTCTCATAGACATGAATGGTAGCAGCTCTCATAGACATGAATGGTAGCAGCTCTCATAGACATGAATGGTAGCAGCTCTCATAGACATGAATGGTAGCAGCTCTCATAGACATGAATGGTAGCAGCTCTCATAGACATGAATGGTAGCAGCTCTCATAGACATGAATGGTAGCAGCTCTCATAGACATGAATGGTAGCAGCTCTCATAGACATGAATGGTAGCAGCTCTCATAGACATGAATGGTAGCAGCTCTCATAGACATGAATGGTAGCAGCTCTCATAGACATGAATGGTAGCAGCTCTCATAGACATGAATGGTAGCAGCTCTCATAGACATGAATGGGAGCAGCTCTCATAGACATGAATGGGAGCAGCTCCCATAGACAATGAATGGGAGCAGCTCTCGGACACCATGAATGGTAGCAGCTCTCATAGACATGAATGGGAGCAGCTCTCGGACACCATGAATGGCGACCAGACGCCTTTGACGGCCGTGACGGTTTAGGGTGTGAATCCAGGGTAAAGGAGTTTCTGAGGTGACGACGTCACCACTCATAAACACCAACAAGGAAACGGACTAACCTGAGTAGTGACCATCCAGATCAGGACCAGCACCCAGATCCAGGACCAGGGGCCTGGGTTCTGGGGGGACGATGGAGCGGGGGGGGTCCTGGTCCTGGTCCTGGTTCCTCTCTGCTGAACTCTTGACTCGGTCCTGAAACAAGAGGAAAAGAAGGAATCAACGGATCATCGGGGTCTATGGTGTCCTGGTTCAGTTCTAGGGTCTATGGTGTCCTGCAGGGTCCAGTTCTAGGGTCTATGGTGTCCTGGTCCAGTTCTAGGGTCTATGGTGTCCTGGTTCAGTTCTAGGGTCTATGGTGTCCTGGTTCAGTTCTAGGGTCTATGGTGTCCTGCAGGGTTCAGTTCTAGGGTCTATGGTGTCCTGGTTCAGTTCTAGGGTCTATGGTGTCCCTGCAGGGTCCAGTTCTAGGGTCTATGGTGTCCTGCAGGGTCAGTTCTAGGGTCTATGGTGTCCTGCAGGGTCCAGTTCTAGGGCCTATGGTGTCCTGGTTCAGTTCTAGGGTCTATGGTGTCCTGCAGGGTTCAGTTCTAGGGTCTATGGTGTCCTGGTTCAGTTCTAGGGTCTATGGTGTCCTGCAGGGTTCAGTTCTAGGGTCTATGGTGTCCTGCAGGGTTCAGTTCTAGGGCCTATGGTGTCCTGGTTCAGTTCTAGGGTCTATGGTGTCCTGGTTCAGTTCTAGGGTCTATGGTGTCCTGGTCCAGTTCTAGGGTCTATGGTGTCCTGGTTCAGTTCTAGGGTCTATGGTGTCCTGCAGGGGTCCAGTTCTAGGGCCTATGGTGTCCTGGTTCAGTTCTAGGGTCTATGGTGTCCTGGTCCAGTTCTAGGGCCTATGGTGTCCTGGTTCAGTTCTAGGGTCTATGGTGTCCTGGTTCAGTTCTAGGGTCTATGGTGTCCTGGTTCAGTTCTAGGGTCTGTGGTGTCCTGCAGGGTTCAGTTCTAGGGTCTATGGTGTCCTGGTTCAGTTCTAGGGTCTATGGTGTCCTGCAGGGTCCAGTTCTAGGGTCTATGGTGTCCTGGTTCAGTTCTAGGGTCTGTGGTGTCCTGCAGGGTTCAGTTCTAGGGTCTATGGTGTCCTGGTTCAGTTCTAGGGGTCTATGGTGTCCTGCAGGGTTCAGTTCTAGGGTCTATGGTGTCCTGGTTCAGTTCTAGGGTCTATGGTGTCCTGGTTCAGTTCTAGGGTCTATGGTGTCCTGCAGGGTCCAGTTCTAGGGTCTATGGTGTCCTGCAGGGTTCAGTTCTAGGGCCTATGGTGTCCTGCAGGGTTCAGTTCTAGGGTCTATGGTGTCCTGCAGGGTCCAGTTCTAGGGTCTATGGTGTCCTGCAGGGTTCAGTTCTAGGGTCTATGGTGTCCTGGTTCAGTTCTAGGGTCTATGGTGTCCTGGTTCAGTTCTAGGGTCTATGGTGTCCTGCAGGGTTCAGTTCTAGGGCCTATGGTGTCCTGGTTCAGTTCTAGGGTCTATGGTGTCCTGCAGGGTCCAGTTCTAGGGTCTATGGTGTCCTGCAGGGTCCAGTTCTAGGGTTTATGGTGTCCTGGTTCAGTTCTAGGGTCTATGGTGTCCTGGTTCAGTTCTAGGGTCTATGGTGTCCTGCAGGGTCCAGTTCTAGGGTCTATGGTGTCCTGCAGGGTTCAGTTCTAGGGTCTATGGTGTCCCACAGGGTTCAGTTCTAGGGTCTATGGTGTCCTGGTTCAGTTCTAGGGTCTATGGTGTCCTGCAGGGTCCAGTTCTAGGGTCTATGGTGTCCTGGTTCAGTTCTAGGGTCTATGGTGTCCTGCAGGGTCCAGTTCTAGGGTCTATGGTGTCCTGCAGGGTCCAGTTCTAGGGTTTATGGTGTCCTGGTTCAGTTCTAGGGTCTATGGTGTCCTGGTTCAGTTCTAGGGTCTATGGTGTCCTGCAGGGTCCAGTTCTAGGGTCTATGGTGTCCTGCAGGGTCCAGTTCCAGGGTCTATGGTGTCCTGCAGGGTCCAGTTCTAGGGTCTATGGTGTCCTGCAGGGTCCAGTTCTAGGGTCTATGGTGTCCTGCAGGGTTCAGTTCTAGGGTCTATGGTGTCCTGCAGGGTTCAGTTCTAGGGTCTATGGTGTCCTGCAGGGTTCAGTTCTAGGGTCTATGGTGTCCTGCAGGGTCCAGTTCTAGGGTCTATGGTGTCCTGGTCCAGTTCTAGGGTCTATGGTGTCCTGGTCCAGTTCTAGGGTCTATGGTGTCCTGCAGGGTTCAGTTCTAGGGTCTGCGATGGTCAGTTGTGTAGAGTGACAAAGTAGATGTACTTCGTTACATTACTTAAGAAGTTATTTTGACGATTTGTACTTGCGTTTTTTTTACTTTTTTATCAGGACTTTTACTTTTACTTCACTACATTTAAAAGTAAAAAAATATACTTTTACTTCGTTACTTTGACATGTGCCACCTCGTTGCTGGTTACAAATTAAAATAATAAAAAAATTATATTTTGCAAGAAAGATGTTTGGTGTTGTATTCTATACCACATTTAATTTACCTGAAAATAAAATAAAAAAACACAAGGGAAGGATCATTTTTGGTTGTGTTGCTTCTTTTCATGTAATTAAAATACTTGTACTTTTACTTTTGATACTTGAGTACATTTAATGTGAGCTACTTTAAGACTTTTACTCAAGTCATTTTCTTATGGGTGACTTTAACTTTTATCAAAGTCTTTTTCAGTTTATGGTATTTCTACTTTTACTTAGTTACTTTTTTCAAGTAATTTATACATCTCTGGCTATGGTGTCCCACAGGGTCCAGTTCTAGGGTCTATGGTGTCCTGGTTCAGTTCTAGGGTCTATGGTGTCCTGCAGGGTTCAGTTCTAGGGTCTATGGTGTCCTGGTTCAGTTCTAGGGTCTATGGTGTCCTGCAGGGTTCAGTTCTAGGGTCTATGGTGTCCTGGTTCAGTTCTAGGGTCTATGGTGTCCTGCAGGGTTCAGTTCTAGGGTCTATGGTGTCCTGCAGGGTTCAGTTCTAGGGTCTATGGTGTCCTGCAGGGTTCAGTTCTAGGGTCTATGGTGTCCCACAGGGTTCAGTTCTAGGGTCTATGGTGTCCTGGTTCAGTTCTAGGGTCTATGGTGTCCTGCAGGGTTCAGTTCTAGGGTCTATGGTGTCCTGCAGGGTTCAGTTCTAGGGTCTATGGTGTCCTGGTTCAGTTCTAGGGTCTATGGTGTCCTGCAGGGTTCAGTTCTAGGGTCTATGGTGTCCTGGTCCAGTTCTAGGGTCTATGGTGTCCTGGTTCAGTTCTAGGGTCTATGGTGTCCTGGTTCAGTTCTAGGGTCTATGGTGTCCTGGTCCAGTTCTAGGGTCTATGGTGTCCTGCAGGGTCCAGTTCTAGGGTCTATGGTGTCCCACAGGGTTCAGTTCTAGGACCAGTCTTGTTTCTACATGCAGCCCTTGGGAAGTTTAATCCAGAAGCATCAATGTTCATTCTCTACGCTGATGATACTCAGCTGTATTTGAAACAGAACCGTTAGCTAAACTTCAGGCACGTCTTCAGGGGAATGTGACACACACCATCTTGTGACTCTGGTGAAGGCGAAAGTAATCGCTGAAACGTTTCAGGTATTTAAAAAAAAATAAAAATTATTGTCTGACAGAAAGAATTAGCCATTTAAATGGTTGGATCTTTTCATCCCTCAGCTGCAAACTCTGGACTTCTGTGGTGTAAATTATCTGCATTAGTTGACTCAGGACTCTAATTTCAGCAGTAACAGATTTGTCGTTCAGCCTCCACAAACAAACAATCAATCGTTTCTCATTAACCAAACACCAATTCCAAGCTACCGACGACAACATGCAGCCGGCTACGGAAACAAACTGACATGCATGTTTGAGATTCCAACTCTAAAATAGTTTTTATATCAGTAACTAGCAGGTGTTTGTGAATTAATCTGCTCTCTTTATAATGAAATACATGACACTCTATAGACAATACAAGACAACACATGACACGGATGGATGGATGTCTCTAAATGTCTTTAAATGGTTTGTACCAAGTGTGTTTTTGCACAAAAACAGGACTTATTTTATGTAACTGGATTCTTTTTACTCTTTATATTCTGTAATTCTTGAACCTAAAATAGTTTCACTAAAATGTGAGAGAAATATCCAACTCTCTCAGGAGCAGGTTTGGTCTGGAAACTTGATGTTCCTGAAACCTGATGTTCCTGAAACCTGATGTTCTGGAAACCTGATGTTCCTGAAACCTGATGTTCTGGAAACCTGATGTTCTGGAAACCTGACGTTCTGGAAACCTGATGTTCTGGAAACCTGACGTTCTGGAAACCTGATGTTCTGGAAACCTGACGTTCTGGAAACCTGACGTTCTGGAAACCTGACGTTCTGGAAACCTGACGTTCTGGAAACCTGACGTTCCTGAAACCTGATGTTCTAGAAACCCAACGTTCCTGAAACCTGACGTTCCGGAAACCTGACGTTCCTGAAACCTGACGTTCTGGAAACCTGACGTTCTGGAAACCTGATGTTCTGGAAACCTGATATTCTGGAAACCTGATATTCTGGAAACCTGATGTTCCTGAAACCTGATGTTCCTGAAACCTGACGTTCTGGAAACCTGACGTTCTGGAAACCTGATGTTCCTGAAACCAGATGTTCTGGAAACCTGATGTTCCTGAAACCTGATGTTCCTGAAACCTGACGTTCTGGAAACCTGACGTTCTGGAAACCTGACGTTCTGGAAACCTGATGTTCTGGAAACCTGATGTTCCTGAAACCTGATGTTCTGGAAACCTGATGTTCCTGAAACCTGACGTTCTGGAAACCTGACGTTCCTGAAACCTGACGTTCTGGAAACCTGACGTTCTGGAAACCTGATGTTCTGGAAACCTGACGTTCTGGAAACCTGACGTTCTGGAAACCTGATGTTCTGGAAACCTGATGTTCTGGAAACCTGATGTTCTGGAAACCTGATGTTCTGGAAACCTGATGTTCTGGAAACCTGACGTTCTGGAAACCTGATGTTCTGGAAACCTGATGTTCTGGAAACCTGATGTTCCTGAAACATAACGTTCTGGAAACCTGATGTTCTGGAAACCAGATGTTCTGGAATTCTTAATTGAGACTTGAATGGATCCGTGACTGTTAGCGGTGTTAGCAGCGTTAGCAGCACTCTGGGCCAGGACCAGGTCATGTGATGGGGTCATGGGTCATGCCGTCATGTGACCGGGTCATGCCGTCATGTGACGGGGTCATGGGTCATGTGACCGGGTCATGCCGTCATGTGACCGGGTCATGCCGTCATGTGACTCACCAGCGAGGGGAAGAAGACGTGACTCATGGTGAGTTTCTCTACCTTGTCCTGCAGGGAGAAGGTTCCCCGGGATCCGGCCGGCAGGAACCGGTTCTGGACCCGGAGCTGGCCCAGGTTGACCACGATGACCCGGGGGGACCAGGAACTCTCGGGGACCAGCAGGACCGGGGCCCCGGCCCGGATATCCAGCAGGACCCGGGCAGCCCGCTGGGGCTTCTCCCGCACCTGGACGGAAACGGGGAGAGACACTTGAGGTTTTACCAGGTTACTTTCTTACTGTTAACAGGGTTCCTACACAAGGTCAGATTCCAGCACTTTTCAAGCACTTTCAAGGGTCATTTTCAAAATCCTCCAGCACCTTAATCACTACGGTAAAATACCTACAGGAATATATAAACTCATCATTATTTTTTCCGCTTTTTATCTCAATTGTGTTCATTGTATCGTGCTGTAAACATCTAGTTATGTTCTGACTGGTTTTATGTCTCCTTGTAAAAACTAAACTAAACAGTATGATCCCAGTTTGGTGAAAGACACAGTTAGAATTTCAAGCACTTACACTGAAATTCAATCACTTTTAGGCCTTGAAAACACAACACTGAAATTCAAGAACTTTCAAGGATTTCAAACACCCGTAGGAACCCTGTGTTAAGATTCACTGGAGTTAAATTAAAAAGAGGAACAGCGTGGTTCCTGGTCCAGGACCGGTTCCTGGTCCAGGACTGGTTCCTGGTCCAGGACCGGGTCTGAACAGCGTGGTTCCTGTTCCAGGACCGGTTCTTACCGCCTGGCCCTCCACGGCCGCCCTCTGCCTGCCCAGCACGTCCTGCAGCTGGGTGAAGTGCTGGATGAACGCCACCAGCTCCGCCTGGAACCGCTGGGTGTGGACGTACTGGACTGACGCCATCTGGAGGGAAACCCGGACATCACAGTCCCGCCGCAGGAACGGGTCGGGCCGGCCGTACCTGGGGGGACAGAACCGGGTTAGCAGGGGTTTTTTTTTCTTTTTTTCCTTCCTGCCCTGCTACTGCTTTTGTCCTGTCTCGTCTTCAGAGTCTCTTCTTTTCACTCCTCCGAAACTCTACAATCATGGAATTGATTAACTGGTCTCTCAGCACAATTGACCAAATTGTTGCGACAAGAAGTCAGGGGGTAAGGGAGCCCTCCTGCCCCGATGGGATGTTTTTTGTTGGATACACAATGGATTCCTGGAAACATTGGAAACCGTTGTGTTTGGTGATTCTGTCTGTCGAGGACGTTGAAGATGCTTCATAATTGGATTTATGATAGCAGGATTTCTCCTGATTGGAGGAGGGGGATTCCTGGTCTACCGACAAACGCGTAAGTCGGCGACAGCTGTTCTGGCTCTTTCAGAGCTGCCGGACGTGGCTGAAGGATCAAGCAAGGTGATCAACACTCAGACTTTAACGCTGGGGGAGCAAAGCCGTAAGCTGGATGTGATTCTTGAACAGAACCGCAGGCTGGCGGCGTCTTTGAGCTCATTGGCAAGATGGATAAGACCCTGGAGAAGTTGGAAGCTCGGCTTGGCGGGAATTGATCACAAATTCATCTGATTGGAGTCGCCATTGATGAACCAGAGACTGAAGGCAGACGGAAAATTACTGAGTCTGTCTGTTTGCAATATAATTGTTGATTCTATAATCTGGCCTTGAGCAGTTTGGCCGATCGTTCTGGTCACAATCTCCCTGGTGGAATGTAAACAAGGTGTCTCTGCCCCCACTAGCCCTCCCCTCTCAGGAACATCTGTGGACCTGTTTCAGAACTGACCGAGCCGTCTGATAACATCAAGGACATTGGCTGAGAGCAGCTCTGAGCGAAGTTCACTGACTCATCGCTTCACAGACAGACACTTACTGATAACCACCTCCCTCAACTCAACACCTTCCTCGGCCCCCCCTCTTATCAGCCCCCCCCAACAGTCTCCAGGTTTCGGCCGTACCTGGGGGGCAGAACCTGGAGGTTAGTGGGGGGTCCTGGTGGACGGACGGAGGTTCAGTGACGGGCTGAGTCCCTGTTGAGGCATGTCCATATTGCAATCGTCCAAAACGGCCCAAAGGAAATTTTGCTAATGTTGGACCACCACCCATGTGATTATGAAATCACGTGTGATTATGAATTCATGTGTGATTATGGACTCATGCGGTGATTATGAATTCATGAAATGTGTGATTATGTGAACAAAAGGGCAGCACGGTGGCTTGGTGGTTAGCACTGTTGCCTCACAGCAAGAAGGTCCCCGGTTCGACTCCCAGGCCCGGCAGGGGCCTTTCTGTGTGGAGTTTGCATGTTCTCCCCGTGCTTGCGTGGGTTTTCTCTGGGTACTCCGGCTTCCTCCCACAGTCCAAAAACATGCATACTAGGTTAATTGGTGATTCTAAATCACCCGTAGGTGTGAGTGTGAGTGTGATTGTGAGCATGGTTTGTGTGTTTCTATGTGGCCCTGTGATGGACTGGTGACCTGTCCAGGGTGTAACCCCTGCCTCTCACCTGAAATGAGCTGGGATAGGCTCCAGCAGACCCCCGTGACCCCGCAAGGGATAAAGCGGGTATAGATAATTGATGGATGAAATGTGTGATTATGTGAACAGTCAGGCTTTGACGAAATGACCAGGCCGGATTTAGGGCCTTCGACCAAAGCCAGCCCTAAAGTTTTATGACCTCTGCCGAATGGCCTGGGGACAAGGAAGCAATGGAAATTTCAACAGCGGTGTGTAATTGGCTACAGAGGTGGTCTCGGGTCTGGAGGATCCAGGTTCAAGCCCCACAATGGAGACCAAGATGAACCACCTTGGACCCCTGAGCAAGGCATTAACCCTAATCGCTACATGACAATGGTGTGTGCATCTCAGGTGTAAGTCACTTTGGATAAAAGCGTCTGCTGAATGACAGTAGTAGTAGTAGTCCTGCTGGAGGTCAGCAGGACGAGTCCCGGTGGACGGAGGTCCGGGTTTACCTGAAGACGTGGAAGGCCAGCGCCTCCCCCCCCTGCGTGGTGAAGCGTTCCCGGTAAAGGTCTCCGTGCGGCGTCAGGTCGCTCAGGGACAAACTTCCCAGGCTGCCGTGCAGAGACAGGTCTCCGTCTGCAACACCGGAGAGGGAAAACATCACCGGACAGGAAAACATCACCGGACAGGAAAACATCACCGGACAGGAAAACATCACCGGAGAGGAAAACATCGGACAAGGAAAACATCGGAGAAAACATCGGAGAAAACATCGGACAAGGAAAACATCGGATCAGCTGGACGAGTCGGTCAGAGGTCAGAGGTCAGACCTCAGAGGTCAGAGGTCAGACCTCAGAGGTCGGAGGTCAGAGGTCAGAGTTTTACCCACCCAGCATCTCCAGATGGGCCGACAGCTTGGACACACTCGCTCTGGCCAGTTCATTCAGCTTCTTGTTGAGGACCAGAGTCAGAGAATGGACCTAAACACGGAGACAGGAAGCGTCAGATTCAAGCGGCAGCTTCCAGTTCATGTTAATGGGGGGCGGAGTTCCACAGGGTTACGTGCTGGGAACACTTCCTGGTTCTGGTTCCTCTCTGCTGCTCAGGAAAAAGGACTGAATCCAGGAATGTGTTGCTTTATGAACCGGTATAAACACACGTATGAATGGGAATGAACCGGAGTATTGACCCGGACTGAACCGACCTGCTGGCTGTGGGAAACATTTGTGATGTTGAACAAGTGAACTCAACGCTGAGCTGAACTGGACTTTAAATAAAATGAAGTGGACTCGGGTTAAAAGGATTTTAATTAGACTCAAAATTAAATCAAATGGGAGTAGAATTGAAGTGAATTGAAGTTCAGAATGAAATGAACCGGCCTGAACTGAAGGGACCTGAATCTCTACTGAACTGGTGATGTTTCATCTCTTTAGTCCGGTTTAGGTCTGAGCTCAGACCCAGCAGCTACTTTCAGACTGATTCTGCTGTTTAGTTATTATTTTCCTGATAATTCAGGTGGCGCCCCGTTTTGATAAGTCATCTACTTTATTCATTATTAATAATTGTGGAATTGTCAGTTTGCCATGTGTATAGTCTTTTTTTAGAGTCTACTTTATTAGCTATTAATAATAATTATTAATAACTCTTTAATAACTGAACCAGCCCCCCCCCCCCCCCCCCCCCCTTTGTGGCACAACGTAAATGGTGCCCCGTGTGAGGCACTGAAGGAAGAAAAGATAACGTTTGTGTCCTGAAATGTCCTTAATTCTCCAAACAGTCATATCAGCTATGCAGCTGTTGTTTATTGTAACTGTGAGAGAGGCGCTTGTTCACACGGGAAGCTCAGTCCTGTGTGGGCCAAGACTTAGCGTGGGAACTGGCAGGCGGGGGTTGAAGGGGCAACCCCCTCTGCGAGAAAGGTATAAAGACGGAGACAGCCGGAAGTCGGGTTGGAGTCTGCTGTGGGTCTAGTGCACGGACGCCCAGCCGGGTTTATGGCTACTCTGCCTGGACTGTTCCGGCTCTCCAGTCTGTGTTAAGGTAAGAGGTACATCGCCTAGCCCCTATGTAATTGTCTGTTGTTTTGTCATTTGCGGGGGATAACTTGACACAGAGTTATCCTAGTGAAGGGCAGTTGTGTGTGAGTCTTTTTGTTTGCACTGCTTTTAATAAATGTTTTCATATCTTATAGCAAAAGCGAGTGTGTGTCTGATTCATTTTTGCACAGCCGACCGCTCCCGAGCCTAAAGTGAGTTTCTCCCAAAACAGGCACTTAGGCTCCGTGAAAAGTCCCTAACCCTGGATCTAGACCCGGGTAGGCAGTCCTGCTCCTGGATCCAACACCTAAAACACGCAGGACGACAGAAGTCCAGGGCCAGGACCAGGACCAGGACCAGGACCAGGACCAGGACCAGGACCAGGACCAGGACCTGGACCGTGTGACGTACCTTCAGGTCCAGCTTGGTGTTGACAGGCTGCAGGACGTCCTCGTCAGGCTCCCATGGGGGGACGTGTCCTGGTTCCCCCGGGGGGGGTCCGGTCTCCCCCGGGGGGGCTCCGGTGGTCTCCGGCGGGGGGGGGGGACTCCGGGACCCCCACCCCGTGGTTGGAGGCCGTAGAGCCGATGCTAAAGAAGTCCAGGATCACCACCCAGGTCTGCAGCGTGATCAGCACGTCCAGGCAGTTGAAGTCCACGTCCACGCTGCGGCTGACGCCGCCGTAGCGGCTCCGGAACTCTGGGTGGTTCTGGTCCACCAGCAGCACGTTGATGTGGACCAGGGACTCGTCAAAGTCCGGCACCGCAGGGCCCGGCGGCGGGGAGGACGCCTGGCGGCGGGTGGGGGACGGGGGTGGCGTGATGGGGCAGGCCGGGGTCCCTCCTGGGAGGTTTAGACCAGAACACAGACCTGAAATCCTGCTCTCTGATTGGTTGTTAACTGTGGTATATTGATCTGATTGGTTGTTAACTGTGGTATAATGATCTGATTGGTTGTTAACTGTGGTATAATGATCTGATTGGTTGTTAACTGTGGTATAATGATCTGATTGGTTGTTAACTGTGGTATAATGATCTGATTGGTTGTTAACTGTGGTATAATGATCTGATTGGTTGTTAACTGTGGTATAATGATCTGATTGGTTGTTAACTGTGCTATAATGATCTGATTGGTTGTTAACTGTGGTATCATGATCTGATTGGTTGTTAACTGTGGTATAATGATCTGATTGGTTGTTAACTGTGGTATCATGAGCATATAATTATTCATTCCAATGTATACAGTATACTGTTTATATTTCATAATTAAATATTTTTTACCCTTTCCCTGCATGTGTGTGTTAACTGTACGCCTGCTGCACAAAATGAATTTCCCCATTGAGGGAGAAATACAGGATAATCTTATCTTATCTCAAATATCTCAAAATTTTGAAAAATGTTTTTTTAATGGTCGCATCACATGATATTTCATAAAATGGACATCAGTCAAACTTTGTTTGTATATTATGATGGAAATATGAATATAAATGTGTATAAATCTTATACACTACAAGACATTTTGGAAATCATGCCAGATAGAAGAAGATTGATTTAAATACATTTACAGTGATTTCAAATAAGTTTTCAAAACAAGAGTCCTGGTCGGACGGTTGCACCACATGACATTTAGACGCTTAAAACAACAACAAAATCCCAAATAACTAGTATTTTTTTGTAAAATTCAAGTGAGTCCATATGTGGGACAGGTAGGTCATATATCTGGTATTTTTTTATCCATTTAAACCTTTTTTGAATTGAAAAAAAATCAGTTTTTCGGAAAATATAGGCATCACGTCATTGACCCATATATATATGTATATGTTTTGTAAAAGCGGTCCTCACCTCCGGGTCCTGCCAGGGCCGCTGCAGGGCCGCTGGTAGCGCTGGAACACGTTGGTGGCCTCCTCCATGTGGGCGGGCAGCGAGCGGGGCAGCAGGTCCTGGTACTGGTCCAGGTCCGGGTTCAGGGCCCCGGAGGAGGGGGGGGCAGCTCCGGGACAGGTACTCCCGGGGGGGGGCCAGGGCCGAGGCCTTGGGGGCCCCCCGGGACACCATCAGGTGCTTGTGCTTGGAGCGGGGGTCGGGCTCCAGCAGGTCCTCCATCAGCAGGGCCCTGAGGGCCAGCCGGACCCCCAGCAGCTGGGGCTGCTCCTTCACAAACACGCCCTCCAGGTCCTGGAACCGCAGGCTCACCAGGCCCTGGGAGCCCCGGCTCAGGTCCCCGCTCAGCTGCACCCGCAGCTCCGACACCCGCAGGGACACCCGCACCCGGCAGAAGGGGGGGCGACCCGGACCCGGGGCCGGGCCGCCGGGACCACAGGCTGGGGGGGGCCCGGGACGACAGGGGGGACGACAGGCTGGGGGGGTCCCGGGCAAACAGGCCCCCCTGGGAGTCCCGGACCCCCGAGGGGGTCGGCGGAGGGGGGCCCGGGCCCCGGCTGGCCCGGTCCTGGTCCCGGTCCTGGTCCCGGTCCTGGTCCTCCATCAGGGACAGGTTGTCCAGGGTCTGCAGGACCTGCTCGTAGACCGGCTTACAGAGGAAGACCTGCACGGAGAGACCAGTTAGCTCACGGGGTCACGGTACGGTAGGAATGGGAGATATTTTACCGTTCACGATAAACCGTCAAAAAAATTCCCCACGGTAAGAATTTGTATCTCACGGTAAAAACGATAAATTCCTGTTGATGATGTTTTTGTGTAAAACTGATTTAAGGAAGGAAAGAAAGAAAGAAAGAAAGAAAGAAAGAAAGAAAGAAAGAAAGAAAGAAAGAAAGAAAGAAAGAAAGAAAGAAAGAAAGAAAGAAAGAAAGAAAGAAAGAAAGAAAGAAAGAAAGAAAGAAAGAAAGAAAGAAAGAAAGAAAGAAAGAAAGAAAGAAAGAAAGAAAGAAAGAAAGAAAGAAAGAAAGAAAGACTAACAAACATGGAGGATCTGAGTCATTACAGTTTTGCAGTACAGGTGTAACTCATTTAATTGGTTTTTATTAATTCAATGTAATTGTTGTAGTTTAGTATTTAGTATCTTTTAGAGCAGTGTTTTGGCTCCAAAGACTGAATGTGGTGATAGATTTATAGTTACAAAGATGGAGTTGAATTGGTATTTTTTTATCATCATTTTTATCGTTATCAGGATAAATGCCAGAAATTATCGTGATACATTTTTTAGTGCATACCGCCCATCCCTACGGTACAGACCTGGTAGACCCAGGTCTTCCCCAGACTCCCTTTAAGGACCCAGGTCTTCCCCAGACCCCCTTTAAGGACCCAGGTCTTCCCAGACCCCCGTACCTGGACCGTGTCCAGGAACCTCCCCTGGACCCTCAGCTGGCCGGAGCTCCTCAGGGGCTCGTCCGGGACCAGCAGGGGCTCATCCGGGACCAGCAGCGGCAGCGGAGAGTCTCCGTCTGCAGGGATCTTCTCCACCGTGAACTCCATCGTCGTGTCCTTCAGGATGTGGAACGCTGGAGGTTCCAGAGCATTAGATTTACACACATAATATTATCTTTATTGGTAACCGTTTTATAAACGCCGCTCAGCTGATATGAGCGTAAACCATGGCCTGTCGGGATGTGTTGCTTAAATATTAATATTTCATTTATCAATATAATAATATAATTTATATCAATATTTTTATATAATAATAATTTGATTACAAAATTCAACACTAGCGCTAGCGTCCGTACGGTTCAACGGGTCGAGCAGGTGACTCATGTAAACCTTCCCCTGAACAGCAACGTGAGTTTGATTCCAGTAGTGGCAGATGTTTCCTCCACTTCCTACGTGTCTGTCTTTCACTGCAACATCAAATAAAGTCGAGCCGCGGGTTGGACACCCTGGTCTAGACCATCAGCACTGGTGCCCCCCAGGGGTGTGTCCTCTCCCCACCTCGCCCTAACCCGACCCCTAACCCGACCCCTAACCCGACCCCTAACCCGACCCCTAACCCAGACGACACCACGGTATTGATCCAGGACGGTGCAGACGACACCACGGTATTGATCCAGGACGGGGACGAGTCTGCATCGGACCAGAGGGGGAACAGAGGGTCCCGGGGTCCAGTCAGATCCACCTGGACCCGCTCAGCCCTGGAGATGGAGTGACTTCAGGAGGAAACAGTAAGGTTAACTAAAGGTTAGCTAAAGGTTAGCTAAAATTTAGCCTGGTGCATCTGTTCAAGACCTCCCGTTTTTGTCTGGGGCCTCATTGTCCTTTTAAAACTTTAAGTTTCTGTCCACCAGACATGAAAATTCTCAGTTCGTCTTTAACTAAAAATGTCATGATTTACTTTTTAGTCCCGATGTCTGTATCCTCCCACACACACACTGTGAACGATCAGTATCTGTCCAAAATTCTCAATAAAAAGCTGATGCAAAAGAGGAACTACCGGAGCATTCGTCAGCAGCATTCACAAGAGCCCCCGTTGCTCTGAAGCTCTGACTCTGCTTCCCCTCCTGCAGGATTTCCAACAGTCTTTGGTGTTTTTCTTTGTTACAAGCTGGGTTTGATGTTGATTTAAACCTAACAGAAACCCCGCCCCTCTGAAAGGTAAAATATGTTTTGTGTCCTGGAATGCCCTGAATTCAACTTTTCATATTAATTATGCTCATGTATTATGCTTGTTTTTGAATTAGGACATTTTCAGGCCAGAAGTGGAATGAAAGGTAAAATATGTTTTGTGTCCTGGAATGCCCTGAATTCTCAAAACAAAGTCTCAGTCCGGTCGAAGGATGCTCATATCAGCTCTGCACCTGCCGTTTATTAACAAATGTAACTGTGAGAGAGGCACCCCCTATGTGGCTTGCTCACACGGGACTGAGTTCCCGTGTGAGCGACTTAGTGTGAGAGCTCGCGTAGGGGTGAAGGGGCCTTTTCCCCTCTTCACGAGCTAGGAAAGTTATAAAGACGGGACAGCCGGAAGTTCGGGCAGAGTCAGCTGCGGGTTTGGTGCACAACGCCCAGCGGGTTTTTTTGGCCACTCTGTTTGGACTGTTCGGCTCTCCAGTCTTCTGTGTCGAGGTAAGAGTATTATAAGGCCTAGCCCTGTGTAATTGTCAGTGATCTATTGCTCTATCATTTGTGGGGGATAACTTGACACATTTATCCTAGCAAAAGAGCAATTGTGTGTGTGTCTTCTATGTGCAATGCTTGCTTTTCTTGTGGTAATAAAGGTATTCATATATCATTATAGCAAAAGCGAGTGTGTGTGTGTGATTCATTTTGTGCAGCCGACCACTCTCGAGCCTTAATTGATTTTCTCCCAAAACACCCTCACTCGGCTCTGAGCACCAAACCCAGTCATGTGACCCGGAGTATCGTCTACATAAACCCGGTAGAGGTGTAACTCACCTTCTCCGCGGCTGAGGGATTCAAAGAAGTCCTGGCGGGTGAACTGGGCCTCGTCCTGGCTGCCGGTCCTGGTACCCCCGGGGTCCGGCTGGTCCGGCTGGCCCCCCCTGGGCTGGTCCCCCCTGGGGGGCCTCTTCTGGACCAGGTGCCCCGTGTTGAGGGAGTAGAGGCGGATGTCCTTGACCAGGACCTGCAGCCTCCCCTGGTCCTCCCGGTCCCCCTGCTGCCCCCCCTCCTCCTGGTCCTGGTCCTGCCCCGGCAGGAAGTTCTGGATGGTGATGCTGCCCAGGTGGCCCACCAGCAGCTCCGGGTGGCCGGTTCTCCGCGGCACCGACACCACCGGGGACTCGATGCTGATGTTCAGGGTCAGCTTCACCAGGAAGTTGTCCAGCCGGTTCTCCGGCGGCTCCTCGTCCTCCTCCTCCTCGTCCTCCACGGACCAGGCCCAGCTCTGGCTCAGGGTCCGGGTCCGGCGTGTCGACGACGGGGTCTCGAATAGCGACACCATCTCGCTGTACTCGGCCGTCTTGGTGGCCAGGACCGTCGACACCTACGGACAAACAAATACATCGTTATTAAAATCCCATGTTAGGAAATGTAATGATTTGGTTTATTATAAAATGATGTATAAAGCTCTTCTACTAACACTCGTAGATTACTCAATATTATAGATGATACGAATATCAATAAACAGAAAACTACTATTGTATCTTTACAGTCTAAAGATATAATAGTAGTATAGTAGTAGTATAATAGTAATTACACTTTACCCCATCGAATGCTTTTTCTGCGTCTAAAGTTTAGACGCAGAAAAAGCATTCGATCGGGTAAAATGAAAAGTTCCATTGGCAACTTTACACAAAATTCGATTTGGCGAATCTTTTAACGACTGGATAAAGATATTATATAGCTCTCCAAAGGCACGTGTAAGGACAAACGATCAAGTCTCAACAAGCTTTAACTTGCAAAGAGGCACTAGACAGGGTTGCCCTCTCTCTCCTTCACTATTTGCAATATTTATTGAGCAGCCGCTGATAGACAAAATCTAAATATTAAAGGTATACAATGCAAAACTTTAGAGCACAAAATAAGTCTTTATGCGGATGACGTACTGCTCTTCCTCCAGAACTGTCAACTAAAAAAACTAAGAAAACCAAAGACCCCACCTTGGTGGCGGCGTTCCTCAGCATGCAGCGGAAGTTTTCCTCCAGCTCGTTGGCCGACAGACTGAGTTCCCGCAGGAACCGGGCCGAGTGGTTGTAGTGCAGCGACGCCATCTGCAGGTGGAGGCTGCACTCGCCGGGCCGGCGCTCCAACAGGCGGAGGCTCAGCGCGTCGGCCCCCCCGTCGGGGGCCCCCCCGGGGCCGGGGCCCCCCATGCTCACCACGAACTGGCCCGGCCCCCCCTCCTGGCTCAGGTCCACCAGCTGCACCGAGCCCAGGGACCCGCTCAGGTCCAGCCGGCCCCCCAGGGACAGGGTCAGCTTGGTGCCGGCCACGCTGGCCGTGGCGATCTTCAGGCCCCGCCTCTCGGCCCCCGGGGGGGCCCCGGTCTTCAGGCCCCTCCTGTCGGCCCCCGGGGGGGCCCCGGACCCGGCCCTGGACTCGGTCCGCAGCAGCAGCAGGTTGAGCCGCTGGATCTCCACCGACACCTCCGTGTTCTGCTCGTAGGTGGACTGGTAGTTCTCCTCCGGGCCCCGGGCCCCCCGGGGGGAGGGCGCCGGGGGGGTCCAGGGCCCCCCGTCCTCCCGGGGGAAGGACTTCTGCAGGAACCGCAGCAGCTCCACCATGGTCTCGGGGTTCAGGATGATGTCCAGGCTGGTGAACAGGATTGAACAGGGACCGTACGTATTAATGAACATACCTGTAAATATTCACGGCTGTAGCCGGAGGCTACTGTCATTTACACCATTAATCCCTGTGACAAATTAATGCCAGTCAGAATCAGAACCAGCAGACAAACGGGACATCAAGGCCGTCCATTTCAACAAAACACAACATTAAAAAACACAACTGAGCTACAAAAAAAACATGAAACAATAAAACATGTTACCATTTATAAACCAGTAATTAAGTGACCACATAAGTTAAAGTGCTAGAATTTGTAAAGTGCTGATGCAAATTACACATCGCATAGTTTTAAAGGAGTTTTAAAGAATTTTAAGAGTTTAAAGAGTTTTAAAGGAGTTTTAAAAGAGTTAAACAGTTTTAAGAGTTTTAAAGAGTTTTAAAGTGCTTAAGTGCTAGAGTTTTTAAAGTGCTGACGCATATTGCACATTGCCCTATTTAATTGCACTTTTCTGGCTCCCACTGACGCGTGTGTTGCTGATGTTATTGCTCCAGTTGGCTTTATAGCTACATAGTTGTAATTACGTATGCGCCATTGTACATTTGCAATACATACTGGATGTATGTAATGATACAGTAAAGGGTCACGACAGGACTTTATCACCAACAACGCCCCCCCCCCCAAAAAAAAACAAAAAAAACAACCCTTACATTAGAAATACAGTTATCAATTACAGTTTCAATATCAAATTTATTCTAATAGTCCAGTTAATGTTGACACCTCTGGTTTTCCTTCAGCCAGATTTTAAGGTTTGCTTTGAAAGAGGGTAAAGTAGAGCCTTATAACTATAAAAACTTAATAATAACGATAAATACCTGTTGACCTGCAGGCTGGTGACCTGCAGCGACGCGTCCAGGCTCATGGACGGGCAGTCGGAGCTGACGAACTGGTACTCCAGCCGGATCAGGGCCTCCTGGTCCCGGAGGAGGGAGCCGGGGGACCCGGGGGGCCCGGCCCCGGGGCCAGGTCCCTGGTCCCCCTCCGCGGCCCCGGGTCCAGGTCCCTGGTCCCCCTGGTCCCCCTCCGCGGCCCCCCCGGGGCCCGGCGGCGGCGGCGGACTCTCCCAGCTCAGGTGCTTGTGCGACGCCACCAGCAGGTCGAAGTCGGAGCCGTACGTCTGCAGCGTGTCCACCAGCAGCAGCCCGTGCACCGTCAGAGACACCTCGGCGTCGTACGGGCGCTTCACCAGGCGGGCGTTGGTGCCAAACACCTGCAGGATGGAAATCATTTAAAATCTTTTATTGAAAGTAGGGCTGGGCGATTTTGGACGAAAATAAAATCCTGATTTTTTTTCCTGTACACCCGATTTTCGATTTCGATTTTTTTGGTAAAACTACAAAAGACAATGGAATAAATTGTTTCAAATATTTTATCTTTATTTTGAAAAAAAAATAAACAAATTCCCTATTGGGAATGAAGTGCAATTGAAAGATCCTGTAAATCCTCCTTGAGTTTAGTAAAGTGACAACATTTACAATCTTCTTGACCAAACAAAGTAAAAAAAACGATTTTCCGATTTTCCTTTTTTTAACATAATCTTGATTAATAAATCCGATTTCGATTTAAAATCGATTAATCACACAGCCCTAATTGAAAGCATAAAATAATTATAAAAACAATTTACACAAAACATCAGAAAAAAAGAATACAAATAAACAGTCATTAAACAAAATCAGACAGGGACGACCCCCCGAACTGTCTCGCCGGTCGGCCCGACCCAGAGGGCTGAAATAAAAGGATTTCTCCTCAAAACCCCGTGTCCTCTGTCCTGTCTGGTGACCCCCGTAGAACCCCCGAGATCGCTACAGTCGAGAAAAAAGTCGAAATGTCGATAAAAAAGTTAAAATGTCGAGAATACTGTTGAAATACAATGTCAAGAAAAAAGAAATTTCAACTTTTTTTTACTTGAATTTTGACTTTTTTCTCAACATTTTTTTTTTTCCTCAACACTTGATAAGACATTGTGACAACGTGGCTGAAGTGAAACTCCAGCTTCCTCCCCCTGCAGGGCCGACACCTTGGAACAGACTTGAACCACGGGAATGAGTTCCTGACTGACTGATATGTTAATACCAACTCATTTGGCCACAGACTTGAACCACAAGAACTCCCTATGGGGTAATTTACAACTTAGTGACAGTCATGACAAATGCCCGATAACGGCAAACTCTCTACACCACAGAATAAAACTCTCTACACCACAGACTAAAACTCTCTACACCACAGACTAAAACTCTCTACACCACAGACTAAAACTCTCTACACCACAGACTAAAACTCTCTACACCACAGACTAAAACTCTCTACACCACAGACTAAAACTAAATACACCACAGACTAAAACTCTCTACACCACAGACTAAAACTCTCTACACCACAGACTAAAACTCTCTACACCACAGACTAAAACTCTCTACACCACAGACTAAAACTCTCTACACCACAGACTAAAACTCTCTACACCACAGACTAAAACTCTCTACACCACAGACTAAAACTCTCTACACCACAGACTAAAACTCTCTACACCACAGACTAAAACTCTCTACACCACAGACTAAAACTCTCTACACCACAGCGACTTCTGAACTGGATTTCATATTATTCTTCGACACACAACATTGAAATTCAAGCACTTTCCAGGATTTCCAGCCACGTAGGAACCCTGTATGTAACTTCCTGTGCGTACCTTGAGCACGGAGATGTAGCGGCCGCCGCTCTCCACGCCCAGCTGCATGTATGTGATGCTGAAGTCGGCCAGCAGGAGGCGCGACTCCACCAGCACCTCGCGGGTTCTCTGCTCCAGCGCCGTCACGCTCTGCAGCCGCCAGGAGCTGTCATCGCGCCGGAAGATGCGGTCGTGTCGGAGGACCGGGTGGTCCGGGGGGGTGCCGGGCCCCGGGTTGGGGTTCCGGTCCCGGGCCCCGGCCCCGTCCCCGCTCAGCCGGGCCAGGCAGCTCCGCAGCGCCGCCATCTTCTCCAGGTTCAGGTGCACCTTTGTAGGCAATAAAATGAGAAATGCTCCAGTAAACGTAATCATCAATAACATGAAATTAGAACAAACAAACATTAAATTCTTAGGGAATAAGACGTGACGACGTGGCAAATTTCCATGTCTCGCCCTGAAAAAAGAAGCTGCTATAACTTGGGCATACTTTGTCCAATCTGCACCAAATTTCTCCCGTTCATAAGTGACGCCTGCCCGACCATAGTGACTCAGAATCATAGCGCCCCCTACTGGCAACAGGAAGTTATTACACATCATATTTGAACAAACTAGTCCTAGGGATTTTATCACATTGACTTCAAAAATCGCCCAGAATCATCTTCAGACATTTGTGTCATCGGACTTGGTTTTGAGTCCTTGACCTTCATTGGCCTGAATTAGCCCCGCTCCTTCTTCTGATTGGTCTATATTTGATAGTTCCTACTTACTGCCATAACTTTTGAATGGTTTGACATAAAGAGTTATGGTGGTGTCATCGGACTCCGTTTTGAGTCCTTGACCTTTATTGGTGAAAATTGCACGTGCGAGGGCCGGTTCATCATTATGATAGCAGGATTTCTCCTGATCATCCTCTTGATCGGAGTGGGGGGATTCCTGGTGTATCAACAAACGTGTAAGTCGTCGACAGCAGTTCTGGCTCTTTCAGAGCTGCTGGACGTGGCTGAAGGATCAAGCAAGGTGATCAACACTCAGACTTTAACGCTGGGGGAGCAAAGCCGTAAACTGGATGATTCTTGAACAGAATCGCAGGCTGGCGGCGTTTTTGAGCTCATTGGCAAGATGGATAAGACCCTGGAGAAGTTGGAAGCTCGGCTTGGCGGGAATTGATCACAAATTCGTCTGATTGGAGTCGCTATTGATGAACCAGAGACTGAAGGCAGACGGAAAATTACTGAGTCTGTCTGTTTTCAATATAATTGTTGATTCTATAATCTGACCTTGACAGAGCGGTCTCAGGCCGATCGCTCTGGTCACAATCTCCCTGGTGGAATGTAAACAAGGTGACTCTGCCCCCACTAACCCTCCCCTCTCAGGAACATCTGTGGACCTGGATCAGAACTGACCGAGCCGTCTGATAACATCAAGGACATTGGCTGAGGAGCAGCTCTGGGCGAAGTTCACCGACTTATCGCGTCAAAGACACTTACTGAAAAACACACACACTTCCCTAAACTTCAACGCCTTCCTTGGCTCCTCCCTCTTATCAGCCCCCCCCAACAGGCCCCAGGTTTCGAGCACCACAACAGCGATCACTTGGATGTGCGGGGACCCCCCCCCACACCCAAACACCCACATGCAAGTCTCGTGATGTCTGTTGTTCTGTGTGCTGAGGTGTTTTTTTTGCATCTTGATACTGTGTATTGTATGATATTCAGTGTGGAGATGTTTTTTTTTTCTCCCACCCCCCCGCCCCCATCCCAGTGTTACCCTTTGGAAAACAGGCGCACAAAACCATCGTGCCGCCGCCGGTGTATCCAAAGTCAAAAACAGTTTTCTAAGCCGACTTAATAAACCTGATTCTGATCGCTGCTTGCAGCTTTAATTATTATTATTATTATTTTGTGTAGCCTCATGATACTTCATTTGTTTTTTTTTTTGCATATTCTGCTATGTTAAAGGGTGGGCAAGATAAGCTTTATGCTTCAAGCCCAGACCTTTTCGGTCAAAATAATTACCACGTTTGACCAAAGAAAAACCTGTAAATGTTTATTATCTTGATTAATGATTTTCATGCCTATAATTGACCGAAATAAAGATTAACTAACTAACTTAGGCCCCGTTTCCACGTATCAAAAACGGTGGTGTTTTCATGCGTTTTGGTCTTTCGTTTACACGAAAACGAAGCTCGTGTCATTTGTTGATGTTTTTTTCCAGGATTCTGATTGGCTAGCATGACTTTATCTTCTCGTTACACTGCCCCCTGTAGGTTTGGCTGCTCATAGCACCTTAACAGATATTTATGCAGGTTCCTGGAAATGATGGGATTTTTATAAACGTAGAGGGGGAAATATCTGTTTTTGAGAAATCTTGAGAAAAAAGTCGAGAAAAAAGTCGAAATTTTGAGAAAAAAGTTGAGAAAAAAGTCAAAGTTTTGAGAAAAAAGTCGAGAAAAAAGTCGAAATTTTGAGAAAAGAGTCAAAACTTTGAGAAAAACTGGAGAAAAAAGTCGAAATTTTGAGAAAAGAGTCAAAACTTTGAGAAAAACTGGAGAAAAAAGATGAAATCTCAAGAAAAAAGTCAAAATGTTGAGAAGTAACTCCACTTCTCTGTCACTCCAAACCAAAGACTCTGGTTCATCTTGGAAGTAACTGGAAGTTACTCGTGTCATTTGTTGATGTTTTTTTCCAGGATTGTGATTGGCTAGCATGACTTTATCTTCTCGTTACACTGCCCCCTGTAGGTTTGGCTGCTCATAGCAGCTTAACACCTCTGTGTAAACGTGTTGTAACGAACCTTGAGGTCGGGCAGCGTGCCCGACAGCAGGGCTCCGGGCAGCTGGGGGTCGGAGGTGTAGCGTAGCCGCTGCTCCAGCGTTAGCAGCACGTTGAACTTCTCCACCACGTGGGCGGGGCCCACCTGGGGGTCCTGCAGGTGCTTCCAGCCCTCCGAGTGTCGGCCCCCCATCACCTGCAGGTCCGAGTACCGGCCCACCATCACCTGCAGCTCCCTGAAGGACAGGCCGTACCGCTCGTACAGCTTCCTGCTGTAGGCCTGGGGGGGCGGCGGCATCCCCGGCCCGGGGGGGTCCGGGCCCCTGGACGGGGCCCTGGGGGGCGGCAGGTCCGGCTCTGGGGGGGGGGACTCCGGCGGGGTGGCCAGGGGGGTCTGGTACTCGTCATCGCTAACGTCTTCTGCTTCAGGCTCAGCAGCTTTGGAGGGAACCGGACCGTCTGGGGAGGAAAGCAGGTTTAGACTGGAATCACACCAGCAACCTCTGCTGGAGGGGCGGAATCTAGGGCTGAAACCATTCCTTGAATAATTCCAGTAATTAGATTACAAAAAATGATGCAGGAATTTTAGTAACCTTTTCTTTTACAGTACAGTAATAACCAGGTAATAACATGGTAATTACACTGTAATTGCATAGTAGTACCTTGTATTTACAAGGTAATTACATGGTAACTACCGGGTAATTTACCCAGTAAGTACTAGGTAATTATTACGTATTTTCTTGTACCATGTAATTATGTGTATTAATACCTGGTTGGTTAAACTAAACATTACTAGGTAATTACAAAGACATTAGATGGGAACTATGAGGGAAATTACAGGTATTTACTAGGTTAATATTAGTAACTACCAGTCAATTCACCATGTAATTACTCTGAAATTACATTAATTATTTCTAAGTAAGTACCAGGTAATTACTAAGTATTTTTCTGCAAACTACCAGGAAATTCTAACCTATATTTGAGGTAGTTACCAGCTAATTACACTTCAATGACCATGTAGTTATTGTATTTACTATACATTTCATGGATAACTACCGGGTATTTACCCATTCATTATTGATTTATGTATTATCAATTAGGGCTGAACGATATACCGTTATCGTATCTATATCGAGATATGAACATTCAAGACATTAATAACGGAAAAGCAACGATATAAACGATATATTTCCGCTCGCCCTGCTTGTACAGCGCGAGCAGTCTCCATAAACATTACTTTTAAGATTGCTCTTGAACGCACCACTACGGCCAGCCAACCACAAAGCTTATTTCATGCTTGCTGTTGATCGACAGCTGAAGCCAACCAATGACAAACATAGGAGGGAGGGAGGGAGGGAGACGTGAGGCGCACACAGCCACACACAGGAGAGCGGAGAAGAGCGGAGAAATCCAAACGGAAGAAAAGAGACATGATTGCGGAGGATAATGCGGCCGGTGGCGGTGCAGAATCTAATTTTGTGTCAAAACATAAATCATCCTCCATTACTTGGAGGTATTTTGGATTTAGAAAGGAGGATGTCGACCAGAGCGAGGTGTTGTGCAAGTCGTGCTTGGTGAAAATTGCGACGTCGGCCATCCCTTTTTAGTTTTGAAATTACAAAATAAAAATAGAGAACTAAACCAAAATAATCCGTTCCCCATCTTTTGTTTTGATAATAAAAAATTCATTGATGTGTTTGAAAATCGAAATTGGGAATTAAAACAGCGAGTGGAAAACTCTTTTCTCTATTTCCTATTCGTTTACTGAAAACAAGGATTGGACAAATGGGGGGATTGCACATGCGCAGTAATAAATTAATAAAGTTGTTTCTGGTTCTTTGTTCATCAGATTGAAAGTTAACATTTTTAGATTTTTAATTGTTGAAACAGAAAATAAATCAAATATGAAACCTGGGAGTGAAACATGAGTTTAATCTGTAATCTGTCTTCACTCCTTCATGAAACTGCAGTGATGTTGTGACAGTCCGTTCAGCTGCAGCGTCCAATCAATAATCAATAACATGTACTGAACTCTAACTCTAACTGCATTGGTTATTTATCGTTAAAGCGGAGCTACAGTAAAATATTTTGATTATTATTTATTATTGAGTGACTTTATGTTAATGTTGATGACTGGCAGTGAGTTCTAATCAATAAAACTGCACTCTTTTGATTTCTGATGTTTTTATTTTTCTGAAAAATGCTTGGTTTTCACCGAACCGAAGTCATATCGTATCGTATCGATATCGAGATATCTGGCATGAATATCGAGATATGAAATTTTGTCCATATCGTTCAGCCCTATTATCAATGGATTGGTGCATGTTCCCCCGAGGGTGTAAATGACTCTATTGACCTTGTAATTAACCTGATAGTTACCATGTTTTACCTGGTAATCCAGGTACTTACCTTGTAGTTACTTGCTCAGTAATTCTATTTCCTAAGTATTTACCCAATAAGTACAGACATTTTTACCTGGCTTTTATTCAGTAATTAAAGTGAAACTGGACTGTAAAAGAAAGCGTGTGTTGTTTCCATAATATTACCTGGTACTTCCTCATTAAGTACAGAAATAATCACCTGATATTTACCCGTTAATTAAAGTGAAACTGGACTGTAAAAGAAAGCGTGTGTTGTTTCCATAATATTGGAAGAAGGAAGAGGAGGATATGTTTGGTTTTAAGTAAAAGAAAAGGCAGGAAATGTGAAAAGTGTGGGAGCATTTCCAACTGGACACCAAGGCAACACTGCTGTGTCACTGTAAGACAGAGCTGGCATAGCCAGCGCTAGCATAGCCAGCGCTAGCATAGCCAGCACTAGCATAGCCAGCACTAGCACCACAACAGCACGTCCTCCATGCTGCAGCTTCTCCACCAACACCCTGTTTACTCCCAGAGGGAGGACGTCACCCCAGACACGGTAAAATTAAGTTAACATAGCGCTAATTAATGAGATTAACGTTACGGTGCCTTGCTAACATAACGTTAGCCCTGTGGAGGGCTGGGTTTCTGTTAATTATGACGACTGTCCATGCGGCTAACACATTTAATCTGTAAACACAGAGCTGAAGAGAGATGAGGGGGGAAAATAAGAACGTAATAAAGCTAACTGGGTAGTTTTCAGATTTATCTCTGTAGTCATTGATGGATAAAACATCAAGTAGCGCTGGTGGCTAATGTGCTCCAATACAGCAGGTCTTTAACTTAAAACTAAAATAGAACTTAAAATGTGCTTGACACAAATGAAAGTTCAATTGAAACACGAGGGAAAAACAGCTAACCTTTTACGTGATGTGTGTTATCAGGTGTAACGGCATTTTTGGGTTAGAAATAAGAACATTTACATTAGCGTTCAGGGCTAACGAAAGCGCTCAGGGCTAACGATAGCGTTCAGAGCTAAAGATAGTGTTCAGGGCTAATGATAGCGTCCAGGGCTAACGATAGCATTCGGAGCTAACGATAGCGTTCAGAGCTAAAGATAGTGTTCAGGGCTAATGATAGCGTCCAGGGCTAACGATAGCGTTCGGAGCTAAAGATAGCGTTCAGAGCTAACGATAGCGTTCAGGGCTGACGATAGCGTCCAGGGCTAACGATAGCGTTCGGAGCTAAAGATAGCGTTCAGAGCTAACGATAGCGTTCAGGGCTAACGATAGCGTTCAGGGCTAACGATAGCGTCCAGAGCTAAAGATAGCGTTCAGAGCTAACAATAGCGTTCAGAGCTAAAGATAGCGTTCAGGGATAACGATAGCATTCAGAGCTAATGATAGCATTCAGAGCTAACGATAGCGTTCAGAGCTAATGATAGCATCCAAGGCTAATGATAGCATTCAGAGCTAATGATAGCATTCAGAGCTAACGATAGCATTCAGAGCTAACCTACCTTGGGAGTTGGTCAGCAGGATCCTCCCCAGGTCCACCACCACCAGCATGGGGTCTCCGGACTGGAAGTCGTCGGGGAAAACCACCTGGGGGGCGCAGATGTCCAGCTTCATGGTCCAGCGCTTGCTGTTCTCCTGCAGACGGGACAGGACGGGTTAGCGGTGAAGTTAGCGGTGAGGTTAGCGGTGGAGACAACCTTCTCATCACCCCCCTCCCCAACTTCAGACCAGAACCATTTTTAAAATGGTCTTTTAGAATGTCCTTGTGCTTTTTTTTGCTAATTTAGCTTTTTTTATTTTATTTTTTTATTTCTATTTTATTTTTATTTTCTATTTTTCTTTTTTTCTAATCTTTATTGTAAGCGCTTTGAGACTTGTTTTTAAGGTGAAAATGCGCTCTATAAATACAATTTATTATTATTATTATTATTATTATTAAACCAGGACCAGTTAGCGGCACGAGTTAGCGGTGAAGACGACCTTCTCATCATCACGTTTCACCCCCAACCTCTTACTACTCTCCCACGAGCATAGATACCTGGTAAAAATATTGTTAATAGTGGATAAAAAAGCTATCACAAGGAAACGGGTAGAGTGGAGTCTCCGAATCTGGAACAATTGATGGGGATAATAGAGGAAATCTATGTAATGGAAGAATTGACACACCGTTTAAGACTGCAAGAAACGCAGCTGAAAGACAAATGGCTGAAATGGACATTTTTCAAGACCTGGAACAGCAACAAAGACTGTTGAAGGATCATTAGATACAGAGAACTAAAAAATTACCAAGAAGGAATGCAACTCCCAACAGGACTTTAATTAGGGCCCGAGCACTGACAGTGCCAAGGCCCTATCGTATCATGTCGCAACTTAAAGAAAAGTCTCTTGGAGCCATGGCCCAAACTGAACAGGAAGTCGGCCATTTTGAATTAATCGTGTAATTTTGGCACAATTTATGCCATTCCTTCGATAGTTAATTCAGCCCGAACCGTAACGTGCCCCCAGGTGTGTTATACATCAAAATGTGCGTCTACATCCTGTGACTACGCGCATTACTTTTCTCAGTCAAAAGTGTTACCGTGGCGACGCTAGACACCAAAAAGCGCGCCCCCCCTTCATCTGATTGGTCCATATTTGAATGGTTTGACATAAAGACTCATGGTGGTGTCATCGGACTCGGTCTCTTACTATGAACTCTCCCACCAGCAGCTGGTCGATAGTTTGCCGGATCTCTGCCTTCGTCTGCATCTTCAGCTTGTTGTACTGACGCCTGGCGGCCTCGGCCACCCGGAGCTCCAGCTCCGACTGGTACCCGAACCCTGGAGAGAAGAACCAGAACCAGAACATAATGATCATTATCTGGTACCCAAACCCTGGAACCACAACCAGAACCAGAACATCAATCATCATCATCTGGAGGTCTGGAGGATCTCCTGTAGAGGTCTGGCTGTGGACAGAAGCCGTCAACCATGAGAAGCTGGTTTTACCTGAGGTGTGGACTCGGCCCTTGTAGAAGAACTCGGTGACCTTCTTGATGGCCTGAGGGTTGTAGACGATGTTCAGCGGGCTGGTCCGAACCTCCAGCCGCCTCTCCGACTTGGACCTCAGAGGGTTTCGCTCGTAGATCATCTCGAACACCGGGGGCGGCGACTCGGCGCCGGAACCTTGACGGAGCAGGAAGAGGTCGGTTTCAGAACCTGAGGGGTCGTGGACATCTGACTCTGTCTTCTCTACACATCTACTGGTAAAAGGACAACATCTTTGGTTTTTCAAGGATGTTTGAGAAGCTCACCAGCAGCAGAACCCGGCTGGTTCCCCGGCTGGTTCCCCGGAGGGTTCATGGCCGCCACCAGTTTGTCCTGCAACAGAAGAGTCAGCAGAAGGTTCAGGTGGAGAAGGTTCAGGTGAGGCTCGCTGCCCCCCAGCACCTTGTCCTTCAACCCTCACCGCTTTCCTCACCGTTTTGGGCGACACCAGCACCGGCTCTCGGCGAAGGTGGACGCTTATCTGCTCCTCTCCCTCCCTATCTGCTACTGCTTTTGTCCTGTCTCGTCTTCAGAGTTTCTCCTTTTCACTCCTCCGAAACTCTACAATCATGGAATTGATTAACTGGTCTCTCAGCACAATCAGAAGTCAGGGGGTAAGGGAGCCCTCCTGCCCCGATGGGACATTTTTTGCTGGATACACAATGGATTCCTGGAAACATTGGAAACCGTTGTGTTTGGTGATTCTGTCTGTCGAGGACGTTGAAGATGCTTCATAATTGGATTTATGATAGCAGGATTTCTCTTGATCGGAGGAGGGGGATTCCTGGTCTATCGACAAACGTGTAAGTCGTCGACAGCTGTTCTGGCTCTTTCAGAGCTGTCGGACGTGGCTGAAGGATCAAGCAAGGCGATCAACACTCAGACTTTAACGTTGGGGGAGCAAAGCCGTAAGCTGGATGTGATTCTTGAACAGAATCTCAGGCTGGCGGCGTCTTTGAGCTCATTGGCAAGATGGATAAGACCTTGGAGAAGTTGGAAGCTCGGCTTGGTGGGAATTGATCACAAATTCGTCTGTTTGGAGTCGCCATTGATGAACCAGAGACTAAAGGCAGACGGAAAATTACTGAGGCTGCTTGTTTTTGCAATATAATTGTTGATTCTATAATCTGGCCTTGACAGAGCGGTTTGGCCGATCGTTCTGGTCACAATCTCCCTGGTGGAATGTAAACAAGGTGACTCTGCCCCCACTAACCCTCCCCTCTCAGGAACATCTGTGGACCTGTTTCAGAACTGACCGAGCCGCCTGATAACATCAAGGACATTGGCTGAGAGCAGCTCTGAGAGAAGTTCACGGACTTACCGCTACACACACTTACTGATAACCACCTCCCTCAACTCAACGCCTTCCTGGCTATAAGTCTTGTGATGATGATGTTAAATTTGTCATGTGCTTTCTGTGCTGAGGTGTTTTTTTTGCACTTTTTCACTGTGTACTTATACACAGTGAGAAGATGCCTCCCCCCCCCCCCCCCCCCCAATGTCACCCTTTCTCTGCTTTGTTCCGGTTTCGGGTCGCTGCTCGTTGTGGTCGACCGGCCGGCAGCTGAGCAGATTTACTTGTATTGCTGCTTAGTTGTCCTGAATTTCTCCTCGGGGATGAATAAAGTTTCTCTGAATCTGAATCTGAATCTGAACACTCACCGTTTTTGGCGGCACCAGCACCGAACACTCACCGTTTTGGGCGACACCAGCACCGAACACTCACCGTTTTGGGCGACACCAGCACCGGGAACACGGATCCCTGCGTGGTCAGGTCTCGGAGGAACAGGCCGCCCAGCTGGACCGAGAACAGGGACGACTCGGACCGGGGCAGGGACTCCACCCGGACCTGCACACCTGGGGGGACAGAGGTCACATGATACACCTGGGGGAGACAGAGAGGGTCACATGGGGACAGGTGTGGTGCTCTGACTTCCTCTAGCTACGTCTGTCTGCTCTAGTTCTAGATGTTGTAACCTCATCTGGAAGGAAACCTGATCCCACTCCTGTAAAAGTCGCCGAAAACGCCTATCCAACCAACGCCCCCCTCCTACCTGAGAACTCCAGCTGGATGACCCCCCCTCCTACCTGAGAACTCCAGCTGGATGACCCCCCTCTCCTGCAGGCTCTCCTGGCCCCCCCGGGGGTCCTGGTGGAACAGCGTGACCCCCCCCCCTCTCCAGGAAGAACTCCAGCCGGGCGAAGGTGTGGTCTCGGCGGGTGAAGGTGTTCAGGGTGTGGGAGTCCTGCAGGGGGTCGAACAGATCCTCTCCGTCTGCTGGAGGTCCAGGACAAGGTGGGGGTCAGGTCCAGGACAAGGAGGAGGAGAAAAAAGTCAAAATCTGTACGAGACTCTGACTCCGGACCAGTTGGAGAGTCTGACTTTAAACCCCCCCCCCCCCTCCCTAAGGTCCAGGTCCTGGTTCTTACCTAGTATGTCCCAGGATTCTGGACCCGGCAGCAGGTCTTCAGGTCTATCCGGGTCCTGGTCTGGACCGTACCAGCCCCCCCAGCCCGGGAACCAGGACTGCAGGTACTGGACCATCCCGGAGCTGGACTTGGGGATGGGGGGTCCAGGTAAGGGGGGCGGGTCGCTGCTGGGCTCCCGTAGGTTCTGGAACAGAAAAACTAAATAAAGCTGCAGCAGCGATGAACGGATGAACGGATGAACGGATGAACGGATGAACGGATGAACGGATGAACGGATGAACGGACCCTCGCGCGTGCAATTTCCACCAATGAAGGTGAGAGCTGGTGGGGGTCCGGCAGACACACGGGGCCGGCTGAGGGCGGCTGCAGAACACGTGAGCACCCAAATACACAAATACACATACACACAAGAACCTTGTTTTGCATTTATTGTAATAATTCAATCTGATCACCGACCAGTATTTTGGACAACTGCGCCGTAGTTTCGTGGGAGCTAATCATTTTTACTTTTTGTCGCCTAAAAACGCCATTTTTTTTCCCCACAAAGGAAACGTTAATCAAGCAGACAATCCTAAGTACACCCTGACCGCCTCAAAGATTTAACAGGAACATTTAACAGCAATTTGCAGGTCTGGATTTTTTAGGTGTGTGTACACAATATCCAAAGAGAAGTAAATCAACACACTCGTCTGTATAAGATTATAAAGTAATTTATTAAAAAACTTGGAATTGAGTATTGTGTCAGGAGAGATTATTCATGACGTGTGGGTACACACCCCGCTGCTGTTGTAGCTGCTTGCCCGTAATCAGTATCCTCTCAGACGTGATTATTAACTAATAAAGAACTTCCAGTTACGTGAACACAAATGTAAAATTAAATTAAAGCTGCAAGCAGCGATGAACGGGCCCTCGCACTCACGGCCACCACCCCCCATAAGCATATCAGAAATGACACCACCCACGACTTCCTATGTCAAACCATTCAAAAGTTATAGCAGAAAAAAGGGACAACCAATCAGAAGAAGGGGCGGGGCTAATTCAGGCCAATGAAGGTCAAGGACTCCATAAAGAATCTGATGACCCCACCCACGACTCCCTATGTCAAACCATTCCAAAGTTATAGCAGAAAATCGGGACAACCAATCAGAAGAAGGGGCGGGGCTAATTAAGGCCAACGAAGCTTAAGAACTCAGTACAAAGACCTATGACACCACCCACGACTTCCTATGTCAAACCATTAAAAAGTTATAGCAGAAAAAAGGGACAACCAATCAGAAGAAGAGGCGGGGCTAATTCTGACCAATGAAGGTCAAGGACTCCATAAAGAATCTGATGACACCACCCAGGACTCTCTATGTCAAACCATTCCAATGTTATAGCAGAAACTCGGGACAACCAATCAGAAGAAGGGGCGGGGCTAATTAAGGCCAACGAAGCTTAAGGACTCATTACAGAGTCCCATGACACCACCCACAACTTCCTATTTCAAACCATTCAAAAGTTATGGCAGAGAAAAGTATTCTAGGGGGCGCTGTTGAGCCGTTAGGCCACGCCCATTAATGCAAACCATGAAATATCAAATTTATCGCCAAGTCTGTCTTGCATGCAAAATTTGGTGACTTTTGGAGAACTATCAAATATGGACCAATCAGATTTCAAAATGGCCGACTTCCTGTTCGGTTTCGGCCATGGCTCCAAGAGACTTTTCTTTAAGTTGTGCCATGATACAGGTGTGTACCGATTTTCGTGCATGTACGTCAAACCGTATTGTGGGGCTTGAGGCACAAAGTTTTCCGGGGGGCGCTGTTGAGCCATTTTGCCACGCCCATTAATGTAAACCATTAAATATCAAATTTTTCGCCAGGCCTGGCTTGCATGCCAAATTTGGTGCCTTTTGGGGAACTATCAAATATGGACCAATCAGATAAAGGGTGCCGCGCTTTTTGGCGTCTAGCGTCGCCACGGTAACACTTTTGAAAGAGAAAAGTAATGCGCGTAGTCGCAGGATGGAGACGCACATTTTGATGTATAACACACCTGGGTTCACGATACGGTTCGGGCCGTATTAATTCTCGAAGGAATGGCATATATTGCTCCAAAATTACGTGATTAATTAAGAATGTTCAAAATGGCCGACTTCCTGTTCGGTTTCGGCCATGGCGCCAAGAGACTTTTCTTTAAGTAGCGACATGATAAAGATGTGTACCGATTTTCGTTCATGTACGTCAAACCGTATTATGGGGCTTGAGGCGCAAAGTTTTTTCTGTTGGAACCAATCAGATGAAGGGTGGGCTGGCTTTTTGGCATCTAGCGTCGCCACGGTAACGCTTTTGAAAGAGAAAAGTAATGCGTGTTGTCGCAGGATGGAGACGCACATTTTGATGTATAACACACCTGGGTGCACGTTACGGTTCGGGCCGTATTAACTGCCGAAGGAATGGCATACATTTCGCCAAATGACAACGGCAAATTCAAAATGTCCGACATCCTGTTCGGTTTCGGGCATGACCCCAAGAGACTTTTCTTTAAGTTGTGCCATGATACAGGTGTGTACCGATTTTCGTGCATGTACGTCAAACCGTATTGTGGGGCTTGAGGCACAAAGTTTTCAAGGGGGCGCTGTTGAGCCATTTTGCCACGCCCATTAATGCAAATCATTAAATATCAAATTTTTCGCGAGGCCTGACTTGCATGCAAAATTTGGTGACTTTTTGGGCATGTTTAGGGGGGCAAAAAGGCCTTCCTTTCGTCAGAAAAATAATAACGCGAAGAATTCCTACAGATACAATAGGGCCTTCGCACTGAAGGTGCTCGGGCCCTAATAAGTGTCAGTAATTTTACACATGCCGAACTGTAAGTGGGTTAAAGGCTTCATTCACAGTTAATTAAAAATGAGGTACAAATAGATGAAGTGATATAAATGTACTAGAAGTGAAATGAATTTGACCTGAATCCACATACTATTCTGTCTCAGGTTCCGGTGGAACGTTTATTTTTTCTCAGTGTTCCAGTGCATCCTGACAGTCAATTTTGGTTTGCTTTTGTTTTGATGGTAAAATGTTACACGTTCACTCGTGTGGGGTCGGCACGACGTAGGATCAAGCAGCCGTGCTGATTTCAGCGACAAGGCCGTGGTCCTGCGCCGGTCCGAGGCCCGGTGACGGGTTTCCCCGTCAGCTGCCAGGAGGGGTAGCTGACGTAGATCTCGATAGATCTAGGGTGTCGGACTCCAGTCCTCGAGGGCCGGTGTCCTGCATGTTTTAGATGTCTCCTTGCATCAACACACCTGATTCAAAGTAATGGTTGTCACCAGCTTGTCATCAAGGTCTGGACAGCTCTGTTGGTGTCACAGCTCCTTTTATCACGGTGTGCTGAAGCAGGGAAACATCTGAAACATGCAGGACACCGGCCCTCGAGGACTGGAGTCCGACACCCTAGATCTAGGGGATTGGGATTTTGTCTGTCTGTTTTGTCTAATGGTTGTCTTGTCCAATGTTTTTGTCTAATGTTCATGACTGAAACTGTTTATTGACAATGTTGCGGTTTTCCAATATTGTGAAGTAAAGTTTTGATTGTTTCACTCAAGATCAGCGCTAAAACCAAACTGTCAAAAAGTAAAACTTATGAGCTGAAAGAAACTTGAGATGGCTGAAATAGCAGACAAATGGTTAAGCTGAAACTCATTCCTAAAATAATTTCTAAAAGACTCTTAGTCGCCGGGAGACGTCCCTTAAACCAGGAAATAAAGGTTTTGGGAAAAAAAAAATCTTGTGCGAAATAATATACGGAACTTAAAACCTTCGAAAACAACTAATTTGAGGCTAAAAGCATGTTCAAAATGGGACAATGTCCCCTCCGATAGATAATGGCGTAAGAAATATGGGTTTTGATGGGAGATTGCAAATAGGAGAAAAGGGGGCTGCTGCAAAGCAGAGCAGCAGGGCCAAAGGTCATGGTGGTGTGTGTGTGTGTAAACGCGTGTGTGTAAACGGCTGAAATGTGCGTGTGTGTAAGCTCCAAGGCTGCGCGTTCACATGAAGCTGCGTGGATGAGAGGCTTGGTGAATCCTGAGAGGGAGGTATTATCTAATTTTCCTTTCTGTTGACATTTTTGTTAAAATGATACAAATAACTGGCTTCTTGGTGTGGTGTGGTCTGTGTCTGACAAGGGAGATTTTTGTCTGCTGGACAACACAAGAGCTTCAGAGGACGTTTTGGCTAGTGTTTAGAAATTGAATAATATAGTCTTTTTGAATCATTCTAGGCCCTGAATGGAGGCATGGTGTCGTGGAATTGTCAAATTGGGGTGATTCACCATTCGAATGGTTGCAGATTACTTTTGTGATTCTGTATTTGACCCGGATCGTATGGAAATGGGATTCTTGCCATTGCGAGTATGAGCTGTGTATGATTGGGTTGACTGTGACAGGCGTGAATCACACCAATCATTTTTCTTTATTTTGTCTGTTGTGAAGTCACAACTACTATCACCAGAGACGAATGCGTTACAGCTACTCTGGCTCTGTTGACCCATTTTGGCTGAACAGGGGCATAAAGCCAGCCTGTCCAAACTGCAGTTTGCTGCCACAGAGGTTATGATTCTGGGTCATGTCATTTCAGGGGAGGGAAAATCCCTCTCACCAAGCAGAATTGCGGCCATTCAAAGAAAAAATGCCGAAACCGGTCACTAAGAAACAAATTATGTCATTTCTGGGCGTCACCAGTTATTGTCGACAGGTGGTCCCACATTATGCTGAAATCGAGGCACCATTGGCAGCAATTGCCCATGGAAAAGGCCTAAAAGCATCAGACCCTGTTACCTGGACTGACGAGGCTGACAAAGCCTTCAATGACCTAAAACTGACGTTACAGACGCCTCCGACACTTGGACTGCCTGACTGTCCACAAACTTTCACCCAGACTGGACGAAAAGGGGGGTTACATGACTTCAAGTGCTATTACAAGTTCTTAACCCTTACCCAACAGCTGAGGACGGAGAACCACACGACTGTGTGACAACGATAACGTCCATTTGTTCACCAAGACCTGAATTTGAGTGATGTTGCAATTGACAATGCTGACTTTGATCTATTTGTTGATGGTTCTGATTCCAGGGATCCTGCTACGAGCAATAAGATTGCAGGTTTTGCTGTTTTGGGGCCTTTGTCCCCAAAACACTCAGCTCAGTCCCAGGCTCAGAAAGCTGAGTTGGTGGCGCTGACAGCGGCATGCAAGTTTGCTGAAGGAAAATCAGTAAACATTTACACTGACAGCAGATACGCCTGGGGTGTTGTTCATGATTTTGGCCAAATTTTGGCGTAACAGAGATTTTTTGACTTCCACAGGTAGACCCATAGCGTATCACGTAGTAGTGGCCGCCCTCCTGGACGCCATGTTGCTGCCTAAACAAATTGCTGTGTGTAAATGTGATGCTCACACTAACAAATCTGATCTTATCTCTCAAGGGAAATGCTCGAGCAGACGCAGCTGCGAAAAACTGCGTCAAAGCAACCTTTATCTCTCAAGGTACAGGCTGTTTCCCTACTCCTTCCTTCCTCCACTGTGACCTCGGTTGAGATTGCTGACCTGCAGTTAAGGGCCTCACAGCCTGAAAAACGGTCCTGGGAGGATGCAGACTTCAGGGTCATTGACGGGGTGTGGACAGGGCCTGACGGCCGGCCATGTCTCCCCAGATTTCTTTTCCCTCACTATGCTAAATTAACACACGGATTGGACCATGTGTCAAAGGGGGGTATGGTGAGTGAAATACGAAGACACTGGTTCACAAGAGGTTTCACAGCTTACGCTACTGATTTTTGCAAAAGATGTGTGATTTGCGCAACAAACAATGTGGGGAGGGGGTTAAAGGTGCCACAGGCGGCTCACCCTCCACCAGACAGACCGTTTCAGCATTTGCAGATGGATTTCATTGAACTTACACCCAGTGAAGGCAAAAAGTTTGTTTTGGTTATCGTTTGCATGTTTTCCAAATGGATTGAAGCTTTCCCCCCAACAAAACAGGACTCTGCTGCAGTGGCAAAGGCTTTGATGCACCTGATAATTCCCAAATGGGAATTCCAGCAAAAATCAGCTCAGACAATGACACTCCTTTTGTGAGTGCTGCACTGAAGCTGGTTGGTGAGTATATGGGCATAAGACAACATTGCTCCTACCACCCAGCCTCATGTGGTGCACGTGAAAGGGAAAATGGCACTTTGAAAACCCAGACGATCACGTACCTCAGCGATCTGCTCCAGACCTGTTCTAGGATCTGGGGGACCGGTTCAGACCTGTCCAGACCGGTCCAGACCGGTCCAGACACTAACGTACCTCAGCGATCTGCTCCTGCTTCCTGAACCAGTCGTGGACGATCTCTCTGAGACTGTGGAGCTCCTGAAGAGTCTGCTGGTCCTCCACGCGCTGCAGCTCCTCCTGGACCGGGACAGAACCAGAACCAGATCAGAACCAGAACCGGGTTAGAGAGGAGACCAGAACCAGGAGACCTCCTTCAGTGATGTGACAACCAGGCTGTCCCGTCTGGTCACCTGATCAGTCAGGTGACTTGTGGATGATGTTTGTTCAACTAAAGCACTGGTTCTTTCAGACTAAGCGTGAGGCTTTCAAATGTATTATAATTGGACTTAGATTACATTTTTATTTAAAGACTGGAGTTATAAATTGCTGCGACTCCTCCGCCCCGGCCCGTGTTTCTAGGAATGTGATGATTAAAGTAGCCGGGCGGAGTCGATTCATTCAAACTAACATACTCTTCCTCCTGTAACCATGTTTCTGTTAAGCAGAAAACATCACTCCTGCTCTCTGTAATTATATCATTTACTAACAGAGACTTGGAGCTTAACGATCGTATATTTAGTATCTAAATCTAATTTTTCGGTCTCTTATTGGTACCAAATGTGCATTGGTTTTAATTTTTACAAGGTTATCTTGGTTAACGCCTCTATAACGCCGCACCTGGTGAACTTGTGGAGGGCGGGGAACTGCAACAACTTCCATTTTGCTAGAGGTTAGCCTGGTTAGAGTTACCAGTTACATCATGTAATCCTACAGTTTTAGAGTTACCAGTTACATCATGTAATCCTACAGTTTTAGAGTTACCAGTTACATCATGTAATCCTGTAGTTTTAGAGTTACCAGTTACATCATGTATATGCAGTTCCTGGTTCAGACTGAACCAGGTGAACCGGGTGAACCGGACTCGGGTCCAGAGGAACCGCTGGCCGAGCTAGAGGAGACTCATCCTAGTCTTCTAGCAACAACCCTGGTGAACCCGCTCTACCCCCCCGAGCCTAATGCAGCCTGTAACGGTGGGTTCCCCTGGTACCCCTGGTACCCCCACCCCCCTGGTGCCCCTGGTGCCCCCACCCCCCACCCCCCTGGTGCCCCTGGTAGCCCTGGTACCCCTGGTGCCCCTGGTACCACCCCCCCCAACACCTCATCACCTCTAAAAGTCGAAATTTTGAGGAAAAAGTCGAAATTTTGAGGAAAAAGTCGAGAAAAAAGTTCGAGAAAACGAAACAACGCACGAAAAAACGCACGAACGCACGAAAAAACGCACGCAAAAATGCACGAAAAAATGCACGCACGCAAAAAAAACGCGAGCTAAAGGAGACTCATTCTAGACTTCTAGCAACAACCCTGGTGTTCCCGCTCCACCCCCCCCAGCCTAATGCAGCCTGTAACGGCAGCACCCCCTTCAGGCGGCTGAAGTACAGGCTGGTGTAGGTCTGGTCCCCCCCTACAGTAACGGGTCGGTGCCCCTGGTACCCCACCCCCCTACGGTTCCCCGGGTCGTACCTCCTCCTGGGGGGTCAGCTCCACCCCCTTCAGCCGGCTGAAGTACAGGCTGGTGTATGTCTGGTCCCCCCCTACAGTAACGGGTCGGTGCCCCTGGTACCCCACCCCCCTACGGGTCGTACCTCCTCCTGGGGGGTCAGCTCCACCCCCTTGAGCCGGCTGAAGTACAGGCTGGTGTAGGTCTGGGCGTCTCTAGCTCTCTGCAGGGCGAAGCTCCAGCTGTTCCTGCAGCGCTGTTCCCTGATCTGGTTCAGGTTGGACTGGATCGCAAACTCCCACCAGGACCTGCAGCTGAGGGAACGTTAGAGTTAGAAACATCTACCAGGACCTGCAGCTGAGGGAACGTTAGAGTTAGAAACATCTACCAGGACCTGAGGGAACATTAGAGTTAGAAACATCTACCAGGACCTGAGGGAACGTTAGAGTTAGAAACATCTACCTGAGGGAACATTAGAGTTAGAAACATCTACCTGAGGGAACGTTAGAGTTAGAAACATCTACCAGGACCTGAGGGAACATTAGAGTTAGAAACATCTACCAGGACCTGAGGGAACATTAGAGTTAGAAACATCTACCAGGACCTGAGGGAACATTAGAAACTCCCACCAGGACCTGCAGCTGAGGGAACGTTAGAGTTAGAAACATCTACCAGGACCTGAGGGAACATTAGAGTTAGAAACATCCACCAGGACCTGAGGGAACGAAAAAAACGCACGAAAAAACGCACAAAAAAACGTCAGAAAAAACATACAAAAAAATGTACGAAAAAACGCTAGAAAAAACGCACGAACGCACGCAAAACGCACGCAAAAACGCACGAACGCACGAAAAAACGCACGCAAAACGCACAAACGCACTAAAAAACGCACGCAAAACGCACAAACGCACGAAAAAACGCACGCAAAACGCACAAACGCACGAAAAAACGCACGCAAAACGCACGAAAAAACGCACGCAAAACGCACGCAAAACGCACGCAAAAACGCACGCAAAACGCACGAACGGACGAAAAAACGCACTAAAAAACGCACGCAAAACACACGAACGCACTAAAAAACGCAGGCAAAACGCACAAACGCGCGAAAAAGCGCACGCAAAACGCATGCAAAAACGCACGCACGCACGAAAAAACGCACAAACGCACTAAAAAACGCACGAACGGACGAAAAAACGCACTAAAAAACGCACGCAAAACGCACAAACGCACTAAAAAACGCTTTTTGAGGTTCTAGATGATGTTCCCTGATTCCCTCAGGTTCTAGAGGATGTTCCCTGAGGTTCTAGAGGATGTTCCCTGATTCCCTGAGGTTCTAGAGGATGTTCCCTAAGGTTCTAGATGATGTTCCCTGAGGTTCTAGAGGATGTTCCCTGAGGTTCTAGAGGATGTTCCCTGAGGTTCTAGATGTGATTCTCTGAGGTGAAAGCCTCTCAGGTTGTACTTACTTCCCACAGACGGAGACGTTGGGCCTCCACTTCCTGTAGATCATGGCTCTCTCTCTGCGGTCCAGCTCCTTCAGGAAGGCCATGATCTGCTGGTACTGGACCTGCAGGACCAGAGGTCTGATGTTACCAACTACAGAAACACCTGCAGGACCAGAGGTCTGATGTTACCAACTACAGAAACACCTGCAGGACCAGAGGTCTGACGTTACCAACTACAGAAACACCTGCAGGACCAGAGGTCTGATGTTACCAACTACAGAAACACCTGCAGGACCAGAGGTCTGATGTTACCAACTACAGAAACACCTGCAGGACCAGAGGTCTGATGTTACCAACTACAGAAACACCTGCAGGACCAGAGGTCTGATGTTACCAACTACAGAAACACCTGCAGGACCAGAGGTCTGACGTTACCAACTACAGAAACACCTGCAGGACCAGAGGTCTGATGTTACCAACTACAGAAACACCTGCAGGACCAGAGGTCTGATGTTACCAACTACAGAAACACCTGCAGGACCAGAGGTCTGACGTTACCAACTACAGAAACACCTGCAGGACCAGAGGTCTGATGTTACCAACTACAGAAACACCTGCAGGACCAGAGGTCTGATGTTACCAACTACAGAAACACCTGCAGGACCAGAGGTCTGATGTTACCAACTACAGAAACACCTGCAGGACCAGAGGTCTGACGTTACCAACTACAGAAACACCTGCAGGACCAGAGGTCTGATGTTACCAACTACAGAAACACCTGCAGGACCAGAGGTCTGATGTTACCAACTACAGAAACACCTGCAGGACCAGAGGTCTGATGTTACCAACTACAGAAGCTGCAGGACCAGAGGTCTGATGTTACCAACTACAGAAACACCTGCAGGACCAGAGGTCTGATGTTACCAACTACAGAAACACCTGCAGGACCAGAGGTCTGATGTTACCAACTACAGAAGCTGCAGGACCAGAGGTCTGATGTTACCAACTACAGAAACACCTGCAGGACCAGAGGTCTGATGTTACCAACTACAGAAACACCTGCAGGACCAGAGGTCTGATGTTACCAACTACAGAAACACCTGCAGGACCAGAGGTCTGACGTTACCAACTACAGAAACACCTGCAGGACCAGAGGTCTGATGTTACCAACTACAGAAACACCTGCAGGACCAGAGGTCTGATGTTACCAACTACAGAAACACCTGCAGGACCAGAGGTCTGACGTTACCAACTACAGAAACACCTGCAGGACCAGAGGTCTGACGTTACCAACTACAGAAACACCTGCAGGACCAGAGGTCTGACGTTACCAACTACAGAAGCTGCAGGACCAGAGGTCTGATGTTACCAACTACAGAAACACCTGCAGGACCAGAGGTCTGACGTTACCAACTACAGAAACACCTGCAGGACCAGAGGTCTGATGTTACAAGCTACAGAAACACCTGCAGGACCAGAGGTCTGATGTTACAAGCTACAGAAGCTGCAGGAGCTCCAGGAACATGCAGGTGGGAAGACTCTTAAAAAACCAGGGTCACCAGACTGTAGGGCTGGGCGATATGGACCAAAAGTCATATCTGGATATTTTCTAGTTGAATGTTGATACTCGATATATATCCATATTTTTTCTGTGCCATAATTGGAGTTTCCCCCAAAGCATTATAGCATAGCATCTCTGTTAGCTTCTCTGTTAGCTTCTCTGTTAGCATCTCTGTTAGCATCTCTGTTAGCTTCATTTCTTAAAAAAACAGTCAGTTTTAATACAAAGCCTCGTGCCAAATGTCACACAGGTTCCTTTATTAACAGAGGTCTGCACAATATCAACATGTATAAAACAAATGAAATAAAAATAAACTGCCTGCATATATAGAATAAAAATGCTTCTTGAATAAAATAAAACAAATATCCCTTTCCTGCATAACAATTAAATTAAAATACACTGTAATTAATACAATGTAGACAGTAACAGGCAGACTTTTCCACTGAGGTTGATAGTTGTGCAAATAACAAAACGTTTGTGCAAATCTCAAATAAAACATTCAAGTCAATTTGTCACAAAATCATAATAATTTTTTTTTTTAATAATCAATATAAACGATATTGTCTCGTACCATATCGCGTTTGAAAATATATCGATATATATTAAAATCTGGATATATCGCCCAGCCCTACCAGACTGCGGTAGGAACCAGAACCAGAACCAGAACCAGAACCAGAACCGTACCTGGGACAGACAGACTGCAGTAGGAACCAGAACCAGAACCAGAACCAGAAGCGTACCTGCGACAGCTTCAGCGCCAGCGGCTGCAGCTGGACCGAGCCCTGGATCCGGGGAGAACTTCTGGACCTCAGCGGTTCCTTGGACGTGTTTCTCCGGACCAGAACCGACGCACAGACGGGCTCAAAGATGTACTGGTGCTGCCGGCTCTGCATGCAGCGGGTCATGGCGTCCTGGGGAGAAACCAGAACCAATCAGAACCATCAGAACCACTCAGGTCAATCAGAACAATCAGAACCAATCAGAACAATCAGAACAATCAGAACCAATCAGAACCACTCAGATCAATCAGAACGAATCAGACCTGTATGTGTCCGGGACAGACCTGTATGTGTCCGGGACAGACCTGTATGTGTCCGGGACAGACCGGTATGTGTCCGGTACAGACCGGTATGTGTCCGGGACAGACCTGTATGTGTCCGGGACAGACCGGTATGTGTCCGGTACAGACCGGTATGTGTCCGGGACAGACCGGTACAGACCTGTATGTGTCCGGTACAGACCGGTATGTGTCCGGTACTGACCTGTATGTGTCCGGGACAGACCGGTATGTGTCCGGTACAGACCTGTATGTGTCCGGTACAGACCTGTATGTGTCCGGGACAGACCGGTATGTGTCCGGTACAGACCTGTATGTGTCCGGGACAGACCGGTATGTGTCCGGTACAGACCTGTATGTGTCCGGGACAGACCGGTATGTGTCCGGTACAGACCGGTATGTGTCCGGGACAGACCGGTATGTGTCCGGTACAGACCTGTATGTGTCCGGGACAGACCGGTATGTGTCCGGTACAGACCGGTATGTGTCCGGGACGGACCTGTATGTGTCCGGGACAGACCGGTATGTGTCCGGTACAGACCGGTATGTGTCCGGTACAGACCTGTATGTGTCCGGGACAGACCGGTACAGACCTGTATGTGTCCGGTACAGACCGGTATGTGTCCGGTACATACCGGTACAGACCTGTATGTGTCCGGTACAGACCAGTACAGACCTGTATGTGTCCGGTACTGACCTGTATGTGTCCGGTACAGACCTGTATGTGTCCGGTACAGACCGGTATGTGTCCGGTACAGACCGGTACAGACCTGTATGTGTCCGGGACAGACCTGTATGTGTCCGGTACAGACCAGTACAGACCTGTATGTGTCCGGTACAGACCTGTATGTGTCCGGTACAGACCTGTATGTGTCCGGTACAGACCGGTATGTGTCCGGTACAGACCTGTATGTGTCCGGTACAGACCGGTATGTGTCCGGTACAGACCTGTATGTGTCCGGGACAGACCGGTACAGACCTGTATGTGTCCGGGACAGACCTGTATGTGTCCGGTACAGACCTGTATGTGTCCGGTACAGACCGGTATGTGTCCGGTACAGACCGGTATGTGTCCGGTACAGACCGGTATGTGTCCGGTACAGACCGGTATGTGTCCGGTACAGACCGGTATGTGTCCGGTACTGACCTGTATGTGTCCGGTACAGACCGGTATGTGTCCGGTACTGACCTGTATGTGTCCGGTACAGACCTGTATGTGTCCGGTACAGACCGGTATGTGTCCGGTACAGACCTGTATGTGTCCGGTACAGACCTGTATGTGTCCGGTACTGACCTGTATGTGTCCGGTAAAGACCGGTATGTGTCCGGTACAGACCGGTATGTGTCCGGTACAGACCTGTATGTGTCCGGGACAGACCTGTATGTGTCCGGTACAGACCGGTATGTGTCCGGTACAGACCTGTATGTGTCCGGTACTGACCTGTATGTGTCCGGGACAGACCTGTATGTGTCCGGTACAGACCTGTATGTGTCCGGTACAGACCTGTATGTGTCCGGGACAGACCTGTATGTGTCCGGTACAGACCGGTATGTGTCCGGTACAGACCGGTATGTGACCGGTACAGACCGGTATGTGACCGGTACAGACCGGTATGTGTCCGGTACAGACCTGTATGTGTCCGGTACAGACCGGTACAGACCTGTATGTGTCCGGTACAGACCGGTACAGACCTGTATGTGTCCGGTACAGACCGGTATGTGTCCGGTACAGACCTGTATGTGTCCGGTACAGACCTGTATGTGTCCGGTACAGACCTGTATGTGTCCGGTACAGACCTGTATGTGTCCGGTACAGACCTGTATGTGTCCGGTACAGACCTGTATGTGTCCGGTACAGACCTGTATGTGTCCGGTACAGACCTGTATGTGTCCGGGACAGACCTGTATGTGTCCGGGACAGACCTGTATGTGTCCGGTACAGACCGGTACAGACCGGTATGTGTCCGGTAGAGACCTGTATGTGTCGGTATGTGTCCGGGACAGACCTGTATGTGTCCGGTAGAGACCTGTATGTGTCGGTATGTGTCCGGGACAGACCGGTACAGACCTGTATGTGTCCGGTACAGACCTGTATGTGTCTGGTACAGACCTGTATGTGTCCAGGACAGACCTGTATGTGTCCAGGACAGACCTGTATGTGTCCGGTACAGACCTGTATGTGTCCGGGACAGACCGGTACAGACCTGTATGTGTCCGGTACAGACCTGTATGTGTCCAGGACAGACCTGTATGTGTCCGGTACAGACCTGTATGTGTCCGGTACAGACCTGTATGTGTCCGGTACAGACCTGTATGTGTCCGGTACAGACCTGTATGTGTCCGGGACAGACCTGTATGTGTCCGGTACAGACCTGTATGTGTCCGGTACAGACCGGTATGTGTCCGGTACAGACCGGTATGTGTCCGGTACAGACCGGTACAGACCTGTATGTGTCCAGGACAGACCTGTATGTGTCCAGGACAGACCTGTATGTGTCCAGGACAGACCTGTATGTGTCCGGTACAGACCGGTATGTGTCCAGGACAGACCTGTATGTGTCCGGTACAGACCGGTATGTGTCCGGTACAGACCGGTACAGACCTGTATGTGTCCGGTACAGACCGGTATGTGTCCGGTACAGACCTGTATGTGTCCGGTACAGACCGGTATGTGTCCGGGACAGACCTGTATGTGTCCGGGACAGACCGGTACAGACCTGTATGTGTCCGGTACAGACCTGTATGTGTCCGGTACAGACCTGTATGTGTCCGGTACAGACCTGTATGTGTCCGGGACAGACCTGTATGTGTCCGGGACAGACCTGTATGTGTCCGGTACAGACCGGTACAGACCGGTATGTGTCGGTATGTGTCCGGGACAGACCGGTACAGACCGGTATGTGTCCGGTACAGACCGGTATGTGTCCGGGACAGACCGGTACAGACCGGTATGTGTCCGGGACAGACCTGTATGTGTCCGGGACAGACCTGTATGTGTCCGGTACAGACCGGTACAGACCGGTATGTGTCCGGTACAGACCGGTATGTGTCCGGTACAGACCGGTATGTGTCCGGTACAGACCGGTATGTGTCCGGTACAGACCGGTATGTGTCCGGGACAGACCTGTATGTGTCCGGTACAGACCTGTATGTGTCCGGGGGGCAGCCGTCCCAGCATCTCCCCCTCCGTGTCCCAGTAAACGCTGAAGTCCTGGATCTCCAGCTGCTTCTGCCGGAACAGTTTCTGGGCCTGCAGGAACCACAACCAGAACCAGAACCAGAACCAGGTTACATTCATAAATCTTTTTATTTTTAATTGAATTTTTGGCACGACAAACATCAACAGTATAAATGCACTAATGAATTATAATGCCTAGGTAAAGGACATTAAAAAAATAGTCCTAAAACAAAGAAACGCACACAAAAAAACAACAACACATCAACAATACGACTGTGTCTTAACTTCATATCCAGCAGGTGAAAACAAGTAAAACATACATAAACATATATGTAAAAACAAATAAAATATAAAATAAAACAAAATACCCGCACACAGCTAGGAGAAATAACATTACTATGGAACCGCAGGGAAATCAAGCTTCTTAATATCTGATTATAGAATAATAAGATAACCTTGTTTGAATTGTAAAATGGGTTTGGCTAAATACAATCTTTGACTAAAACTAGACTAAAATGGACAATTCTGACTAAAATAAGACTAAAATGCTCAGACTTTTAGTGGACTGAAACTTGACACGACTAACAGGAGAATGAACCAGATCCGTGCCAGAGCCGTGTGTTCCTGACGGCCGTGTGTTCCTGACGGCCGTGTGTTCCTGACGGCCGTCTGCAGCCGCAGCTCTAAGCTTTTCCTGACTACTCATTTGGTGAATGAATGAAACTTGAGCCCTGCAGCAGACGTGATCAAAGTTGGTTAAAAGTGTTCACAGAGCTCGGGCCTCACCGACTCGTTGCACGGGTTCTGGGCAGAGACGTTGTTGATGCAGACGCCGAAGGAGAAGGGTTTCTCCGGGTTGGAAGAGTCGTCCTCAAACCGGAGATGAACACTCTGGATGTTGAGCTGAAGCAGGAGGAAGAAATCAGTTAGTCAGGAATCTGTACCGGGACGTGTAGCTGCAGCATCAGTAGAGTTAGGGTTGGGGTGAGGAAATCGGGGTTAGGGTTAGGGTTAGGAAATCGGGGTTAGGGTTGGGATTAGGAAATCGGGGTTAGGGTTAGGGTTAGGGTTGGGGATTAGGAAATCGGGGTTAGGGTTAGGGTTGGGGATTAGGAAATCGGGGTTAGGGTTAGGGTTGGGGATTAGGAAATCGGGGTTAGGGTTAGGGATTAGGAAATCGGGGTTAGGGTTAGGGATTAGGAAATCGGGGTTAGGGTTGGGGATTAGGAAATCGGGGTTAGGGTTAGGGTTGGGGATTAGGAAATCGGGGTTAGGGTTAGGGTTGGGGATTAGGAAATCGGGGTTAGGGTTAGGAAATCGGGGTTAGGGTTGGGATTAGGGAATCGGGGTTAGGGTTAGGAAATCGGGGTTAGGGTTAGGGTTGGGGATTAGGAAATCGGGGTTAGGGTTGGGGATTAGGAAATCGGGGTTAGGGTTAGGGTTGGGGATTAGGAAATCGGGGTTAGGGTTAGGAAATCGGGGTTAGGGTTGGGGTTGGGGTTAGGAAATCGGGGTTAGGGTTAGGGTTGGGGATTAGGAAATCGGGGTTAGGGTTAGGGTTGGGGATTAGGAAATCGGGGTTAGGGTTAGGGTTGGGGATTAGGAAATCGGGGCTAGGGTTAGGGTTAGGAAATCGGGGTTAGGGTTGGGGTTGGGGTTAGGAAATCGGGGTTAGGGTTAGGGTTGGGGATTAGGAAATCGGGGCTAGGGTTAGGAAATCGGGGTTAGAGTTAGGGTTTAGGAAATCGGGGTTAGGGTTAGGGTTGGGGATTAGGAAATCGGGGTTAGGGTTAGGGTTGGGGATTAGGAAATCGGGGTTAGGGTTAGGGTTGGGGATTAGGAAATCGGGGTTAGGGTTAGGGTTGGGGATTAGGAAATCGGGGCTAGGGTTAGGGTTAGGAAATCGGGGTTAGAGTTAGGGTTTAGGAAATCGGGGTTAGGGTTGGGGATTAGGAAATCGGGGTTACGGTTAGGGTTAGGAAATCGGGGTTAGGGTTAGGGTTGGGATTAGGAAATCGGGGTTAGGGTTAGGAAATTGGGGTTAGGGTTGGGGATTAGGAAATCGGGGTTAGGGTTAGGGATTAGGAAATCGGGGTTAGGGTTGGGGATTAGGAAATCGGGGTTAGGGTTAGGGTTGGGGATTAGGAAATCGGGGTTAGGGTTGGGGATTAGGAAATCGGGTTAGGGTTAGGGTTGGGGATTAGGAAATCGGGGTTAGGGTTAGGGTTGGGGATTAGGAAATCGGGGTTAGGGTTAGGAAATCGGGGTTAGGGTTGGGATTAGGGAATCGGGGTTAGGGTTAGGAAATCGGGGTTAGGGTTAGGGTTGGGGATTAGGAAATCGGGGTTAGGGTTGGGATTAGGAAATCGGGGTTAGGGTTAGGATTAGGAAATCGGGGTTAGGGTTGGGGTTGGGGTTAGGAAATCGGGGTTAGGGTTAGGGTTGGGGATTAGGAAATCGGGGTTAGGGTTAGGGTTGGGGATTAGGAAATCGGGGCTAGGGTTAGGGTTAGGAAATCAGGGTTAGAGTTAGGGTTTAGGAAATCGGGGTTAGGGTTAGGGTTGGGATTAGGAAATCGGGGTTAGGGTTAGGAAATTGGGGTTAGGGTTAGGGTTAGGAAATCGGGGTTAGGGTTAGGGTTGGGATTAGGAAATCGGGGTTAGGGTTAGGAAATTGGGGTTAGGGTTGGGGATTAGGAAATCGGGGTTAGGGTTGGGGATTAGGAAATCGGGGTTAGGGTTAGGAAATCGGGGTTAGGGTTCAGGGTTGGGGATTAGGAAATCGGGGTTAGGGTTAGGGTTGGGATTAGGAAATCGGGGTTAGGGATTAGGAAATCGGGGTTAGGGTTAGGAAATCGGGGTTAGGGTTGGGGATTAGGAAATCGGGGTTAGGGTTAGGGATTAGGAAATTGGGGTTAGGGTTAGGGATTAGGAAATCGGGGTTAGGGTTAGGGATTAGGAAATCGGGGTTAGGGTTGGGGTTAGGGTTAGGGATTAGGAAATCGGGGTTAGGGTTGGGGATTAGGAAATCGGGGTTAGGGTTAGGGATTAGGAAATCGGGGTTAGGGTTAGGGATTAGGAAATCGGGGTTAGGGTTGGGATTAGGAAATCGGGGTTAGGGTTAGGGTTAGGGTTGGGGATTAGGAAATCGGGGTTAGGGTTAGGGTTGGGGATTAGGAAATCGGGGTTAGGGTTAGGGTTGGGGATTAGGAAATCGGGGTTAGGGTTAGGGATTAGGAAATCGGGGTTAGGGTTAGGGATTAGGAAATCGGGGTTAGGGTTGGGGATTAGGAAATCGGGGTTAGGGTTAGGGTTGGGGATTAGGAAATCGGGGTTAGGGTTAGGGTTGGGGATTAGGAAATCGGGGTTAGGGTTAGGAAATCGGGGTTAGGGTTGGGATTAGGGAATCGGGGTTAGGGTTAGGAAATCGGGGTTAGGGTTAGGGTTGGGGATTAGGAAATCGGGGTTAGGGTTGGGGATTAGGAAATCGGGGTTAGGGTTAGGGTTGGGGATTAGGAAATCTGGGTTAGGGTTAGGAAATCGGGGTTAGGGTTGGGGTTGGGGTTAGGAAATCGGGGTTAGGGTTAGGGTTGGGGATTAGGAAATCGGGGTTAGGGTTAGGGTTGGGGATTAGGAAATCGGGGTTAGGGTTAGGGTTGGGGATTAGGAAATCGGGGCTAGGGTTAGGGTTAGGAAATCGGGGTTAGGGTTGGGGTTGGGGTTAGGAAATCGGGGTTAGGGTTAGGGTTGGGGATTAGGAAATCGGGGCTAGGGTTAGGGTTAGGAAATCGGGGTTAGAGTTAGGGTTTAGGAAATCGGGGTTAGGGTTAGGGTTGGGGATTAGGAAATCGGGGTTAGGGTTAGGGTTGGGGATTAGGAAATCGGGGTTAGGGTTAGGGTTGGGGATTAGGAAATCGGGGTTAGGGTTAGGGTTGGGGATTAGGAAATCGGGGCTAGGGTTAGGGTTAGGAAATCGGGGTTAGAGTTAGGGTTTAGGAAATCGGGGTTAGGGTTGGGGATTAGGAAATCGGGGTTACGGTTAGGGTTAGGAAATCGGGGTTAGGGTTAGGGTTGGGATTAGGAAATCGGGGTTAGGGTTAGGAAATTGGGGTTAGGGTTGGGGATTAGGAAATCGGGGTTAGGGTTAGGGATTAGGAAATCGGGGTTAGGGTTGGGGATTAGGAAATCGGGGTTAGGGTTAGGGTTGGGGATTAGGAAATCGGGGTTAGGGTTGGGGATTAGGAAATCGGGTTAGGGTTAGGGTTGGGGATTAGGAAATCGGGGTTAGGGTTAGGGTTGGGGATTAGGAAATCGGGGTTAGGGTTAGGAAATCGGGGTTAGGGTTGGGATTAGGGAATCGGGGTTAGGGTTAGGAAATCGGGGTTAGGGTTAGGGTTGGGGATTAGGAAATCGGGGTTAGGGTTGGGATTAGGAAATCGGGGTTAGGGTTAGGATTAGGAAATCGGGGTTAGGGTTGGGGTTGGGGATTAGGAAATCGGGGTTAGGGTTAGGGTTGGGGATTAGGAAATCGGGGTTAGGGTTAGGGTTGGGGATTAGGAAATCGGGGCTAGGGTTAGGGTTAGGAAATCAGGGTTAGAGTTAGGGTTTAGGAAATCGGGGTTAGGGTTAGGGTTGGGATTAGGAAATCGGGGTTAGGGTTAGGAAATTGGGGTTAGGGTTAGGGTTAGGAAATCGGGGTTAGGGTTAGGGTTGGGATTAGGAAATCGGGGTTAGGGTTAGGAAATTGGGGTTAGGGTTGGGGATTAGGAAATCGGGGTTAGGGTTGGGGATTAGGAAATCGGGGTTAGGGTTAGGAAATCGGGGTTAGGGTTCAGGGTTGGGGATTAGGAAATCGGGGTTAGGGTTAGGGTTGGGATTAGGAAATCGGGGTTAGGGATTAGGAAATCGGGGTTAGGGTTAGGAAATCGGGGTTAGGGTTGGGGATTAGGAAATCGGGGTTAGGGTTAGGGATTAGGAAATTGGGGTTAGGGTTAGGGATTAGGAAATCGGGGTTAGGGTTAGGGATTAGGAAATCGGGGTTAGGGTTGGGGTTAGGGTTAGGGATTAGGAAATCGGGGTTAGGGTTGGGGATTAGGAAATCGGGGTTAGGGTTAGGGATTAGGAAATCGGGGTTAGGGTTAGGGATTAGGAAATCGGGGTTAGGGTTAGGGATTAGGAAATCAGGGTTAGGGTTAGGGTTGGGGATTAGGAAATCGGGGTTAGGGTTAGGGATTAGGAAATCGGGGTTAGGGTTAGGGATTAGGAAATCAGGGTTAGGGTTAGGGTTGGGGATTAGGAAATCGGGGTTAGGGTTAGGGATTAGGAAATCGGGGTTAGGGTTAGGGATTAGGAAATCAGGGTTAGGGTTAGGGTTGGGGATTAGGAAATCGGTGTTGGGGTTAGGGATTAGGGAATCGGGATTAGGGTTGGGGATTAGGAAATCGGGGTTAAAGTTCAGGGATCAGGGTTAGGGTTCAGGCCTTGGCCTGGTACAGACTATGCAGACTGAGATTAGCTCTGCTGTTACAACAACCTGTTTATCAGAATAGAGAGGATGAATCATCATTTATGTTATAAAATAATAAAGCATCTCTTCTGGGTCATTTCCTGCACCCAGACGCCTGATCAATGTTCTGACCCGTTAGGAGTTAGGGTTAACCCTAACCCTAACTCCTAACGGCTGAGTTAAATCTACTGGAATCCAGATCTCTAAAGTCTTAATTCTGGTAATTAGAGGTTTCAGTCCAGATATTCAGCTGGGGTTTAAACATGTAAATCTGAGTTAGGAAGGATTTACATGAGCTTTACTGAGGAGACGGAAACGGCAGCGGCTGCAGTGGGTGGTGGTAACACCAGTCTGGTTCTGGTTCTGGTTCTAGTTCTGGTTCTAGTTCTGGTTCTGGTTCTAGTTCTAGTTCTGGTTCTAGTTCTAGTTCTGGTCCTGGTTCTGGTTCTAGTTCTGGTCCTGGATCTAGTTCTGGTTCTGGTTCTAGTTCTGGTTCTAGTTCTAGTTCTGGTCCTGGTTCTGGTTCTGGTTCTGGTTTTGGTTCTGTTCTGGTTCTTAACTCACCTCTATGTTCTCCACGATCCTGGTGACGACGGAGGCCGTGGCCGAGTACCAGTAGGATTCTCCTCTCTGCTCACACTCGCTCTGGAAGATGAAGATGAACATGTGAACACGTGAACTCTTGAACACGTATGACAGGCACATATACACACACACACACACACATACACACACACACACAAACACACACATACACATACACGTATGACAGGCACACACACTGATGGACAGGTGGATTTGTAAGTCGCGCTGGTGTTTCTAGTTACAAAACTGTCAAACGGCCTCCAGAAAAGGTTTCAGTCTGGAGTCCTGACAGGTTCTGATTTCTGCTCGATTTCCAGGTAACGGAAGCGTTTGGTGAAATACTACTTCTCCCCTCTGTGGGGTTGCTGGTGGCCTGGGTTCCGGGTTCTTCCTTGTCGGCCTCTGATCTCGCGGGTGGCGGGGTTGCTCCCCCCCTCCCCCACTATAGATACACTTCAGGTAGAGCTTTGTTTGGTTTATTACACGCACGCACGCACGCACGCACGCACGCACGCACGCACGCACGCACGCACGCACGCACGCACGCACGCACGCACGCACGCACGCACGCACGCACGCACGCGGGTTAGGTAGTGGTAGCTTAGCTCAGATTGCGATCAGATCTCAAGATTTGGGTCGATTGCTGTTCATGTTTTGGTCGGCTCCGTGCCGGTTTCATGTTTTGTTTGTGGTTTTTTTGTTGCAGATTTCCAGTGCTTGACATGTGTTTCCGTGTGTTCCTGCTTCCTGGATTGGCAGTGGAGGTCGTCACCCCCCCCCCCCAAAAAAAAAAAAAAAAAAAAAAAAAAAAAAAAACTGGATTTGTATGTGTATATTTATGTATCTGTACGCATATGTATGCGTATATATATGTATATATATTAAATATAGTAATAATGCACATACCTTTGGTTTCTACCGTCTTGGCATCAATCATTAATATGTGTGCAGACAAGGTTTAAAAAAAAAAAATAAAAAATTGTCCTCCAGGGCCTTGAGGACTCACCTTGAACTTGTCCTCCAGGGCCTTGAGGACTCACCTTGAACTTGTCCTCCAGGGCCTTGAGCAGGGCCTGCTTGCGCTGCCGGTCCTCCCGTCTCTCCGCCTCGGCGTCGTACTCCTGCGGGGTGGCCGGCCCGATGATCAGGTTCAGCTGGGACATGGAGATGACCCAGGGGTCGCTGTGGGGCCGGTAGAACGGGATCTGCAGGGTGATCTTCCCGATGAACCCTGGGAAAAACACACGAGGCAAGGCAAGTTTATCCGTACAGCACAATTCAACACAAGGTAATTCAAAGTGCTTTGCATGAACATTAAAAGCAGCAAGACACAATTAAAACATAAATAACAAATAAAATGATAAGAAAAGAGTTAAAATAATAAAAAGCAACAGTTCCAGCAGGTTCATCTCATTCTTACAATGGCAACAATTACGTTTCTATACGGTCAAAACGTACAAAGACCGGGTCAAATACAGGATTACAAAAGTAATCTGTAACAATTCGAACGATAAATTACCGTATTTTCACGACCATTCGGCGCACCGTGTGAAAAAGCGCACCCTCAGTTTTGTGTGTAATTTTTGGATTTAAAACACACATACGGCGCACCGACCCAAAAGGCGCAGTCTACAGACACGGAGCTGCACACACGCGCATGTCGGGGATCCGGTACCGGGGTTTGTAACCGACAGATATCGCTGAAAATCCCGGAGGGTGAAGCTGATCCAAACTGGGACGGAGCCCAGAAATGCCCAGCAGATATATTAGCCCACGCATCAACAATCCACGTGGAAACTGTGGCATAACTTGCCCGGCGCTGCCGTCCGCTCTTGGTGAAGCTGTGCTCCCCCTCAGTCGTCCATCTCTCCCACGCCGCTGCAGCCTCACCTTGAACGGCCGGTTCACACCGACATCCAGCGGTTGGAGTTCCTTCGTCAGACCTCCCGGAATAACAGCCAGCACAGCGTTCATGTTTTTAACTTCTTTTTTTACACTTTCTGTGGGATAGGCAGCATAGAGTCACAGACCAGCAGCGAGGGGGATGTGTGGAAAAAACCACCTGGTCGCCGCACATAGACCTGCTTCAGCCACTCGATCATCATCCCTTCATCCATCCAGCCCTTTTCATTCGCCTTTATTATGACTCCGGCTGGAAAAGTCTCTTTAGGCAACGTTTTTCTTTTAAAAATGACCATCGGCGGCAGTTTTCGTCCATCAGCGTGGCAGGCAAGCACTACGGTAAATGAGGACTTCTCATGCTCCGTTGTGCGGATCCCGACCGTGCTGGCTCCCGTCCGCTCCACCGTGTGGTTAACCGGGATGTCGAACGTCAGCGGCACCTCGTCCATGTTCGTGATGTGGCTGGGGTGGATGTGTTTCTCGGTTATGTGTCGGCTACAGAATGAGTGGAAGCTCTCCATCTTTTCCAAGTAATCTGCCGGGCGCTGCTGCGCTACCGTTGTCCTGGCCCGGATGGAGAGATGGCACCGCTTCATGAACCGAAAACACCAGGACGTTCCTCCGTGAAAATGTTCAGTTTCCATCTCCTCCGCCAGCGCTACTGCTTTACGTAGATGGTGACCGTTGAAACGCTCCTTCCACTCGCTCTCTGCTCGATCACCCACCTCTCCAATCTTTCCCCCGAGTCGGGCCATCTCGCCTTGTGTCCGCGGAAGCTCAGCTGCGTTTTCTTCACCTGCCGCAGTTCGTTTTCCAGCTTCCTCCACTTGCGAACCATAGACTCGTTGATGTTAAATTCTCTCGCGGCTGCTCGATTCCCATGTTCCTCCGCGTAGCTGATCGTCTTTAGTTTGAAATCTGCCTCATAAGCGTGTCTCTTTGACATCTTCAGGGTTGTTAAGACAACAATGGTCTGCGTGAAGCACATACCTGTCCATTTATACACCCCCCCTTCCCCCTCAATCACGTCCGCAAACCACGGGGGCTTCACCCGCTAGGCATGGGCCGCGATAACGTTATCGTGGGGTACTGTAATTATCGCCAATTTTTTTTTTTTTTTTGGTCACACAAGGCTACCAGCCAGGTAGAAGCCAGTGTTATTTTTTTCATGTATTTTATTAATATTATTTATTATTATTATTTATTTAATATTTTTTCAGAGAGTAGTACAATCCGTGTGCATTTGACTCTTGTGGCACTTTATTTTCACTCAATCTTTGTGTTGGCCATGCAGCTTTTGTTTTGTATACTACAGAGCAGTGCCTTTATTTTATTATTTTTCCAGAGAGCCGTACTAAGTAGCAGCCACTGTTAAAGTTTCACAGAGTAATACAATCAGTGTGCATTTGGCTCTACTTTGTCACTTTATTTCTATTTGTCACTTATTTCTTTTGACTCTTAGGGAAGTATTTTCTTACAAAAAAAGAAAGTTCAAATAAGTACCGGTACCGGTACTATAGTTTACACTTTGTAATGCATAACATTTACACTATTTGTTCTCTAGCTCAAGTGTCACTGTGTTGAGAATGATTTGAGAATAAATGTTCTGAAGGAACCAGTGGATCCACGGTTAGTGTTTTTCCTTGCATTTTAACAATTTTATAAGCGACGCGCTAATATCGTGATAATATCGTAATCGTGATATTTTTGTCCACTAATATCGTGATTTGAAATTTTCATATCGTCCCATGCCTATCACCCGCCCCCTTCTCTTTTTACCGTTCTCATGGTGGCCGGCCTCACATCACCGTAATTCAGGTAATAGATACGGCGCACCGTTTCATAAGGCACCCGGCACATTTAAAAAAAAAATAAAACATTTTATGTGCGCCTTGTGGTCGCAAAAATACGGTAAACCAATTTGACAATTCTATGCCACAATGCCCGTTTCCAGGTCTGATTTTCCGATCTTTGTGCGGTTTTCACACAACTGACGAGAATTACGTTTCTATCAGTCGGTGTTTCTCACCTGCTTTGACCTCAAACGGCAGGTCGAACTCTCGGAGAGCATCTTTCCTCAGGGGGAGGTTCTCCAGCTCCACGGCGCCTGGTGGAGACAGGAAGTTAGAGACAGAAGTTAGAGGATCACAGGGAGTTAGAGACAGAAGTTAGAGGATCACAGGAAGTTAGAGGATCACAGGAAGTTAGAGGATCACAGGAAGTTAGGGAGTTAGAGACAGAAGTTAGAGGATCACAGGAAGTTAGAGGATCACAGGAAGTTAGGGAGTTAGAGACAGAAACGGCAGATTCTGGCTCAAACAGAGACTAGATAGAGAAGGAAGCTCCTGCGTCGGCCATGACGCCTCAGCATATGACCTTTGACCTCACCGGCCTCTGAGGGAGTCACTAACCAATCACAGCACAGAGAAGGACTTGAATAAAGAAAAAGAAATAAAACAGGTCAGAGCCCCTCCCCCTAGGGTCAGAGCCCCGCCCCCTGGGGTCAGAGCCCCGCCCCCTAGGGTCAGAGCCCCGCCCCCTGGGGTCAGAGCCCCGCCCCCTAGGGTCAGAGCCCCGCCCCCTAGGGTCAGAGCCCCGCCCCCTGGGGTCAGAGCCCCGCCCCCTGGGGGGTCAGAGCCCCGCCCCCTAGGGTCAGAGCCCCGCCCCCTGGGGGGTCAGAGCCCCGCCCCCTAGGGTCAGAGCCCCGCCCCCTAGGGTCAGAGCCCCTCCCACCTTATCAGCCTCCTCCAATCAGAAGAGAGAACTGTTCCACAGAGATAAACGCAGACGGCACTTCTCTCTTTTCTGTTCAACTGTTTCTTGGCCCGTTAGCAGTAGCAGCGGCCTCTGGAGATATTCTGCTCTAAACTTTAAACTTATAATGTTGTACTGTTTGCAGACGATACCACATTATTCTGGATATGATATGAAGGCGTTTCTGAATCCAGTTCAACAGGAACTGAAAACTCTAAAGCCAATAAATCATCATTACATTTAAAGAAAACTAAATGTACATTATTTGGATATCGGAAAACTAATAATCAAATACAAAATGTTTGAAATAGAAAGAGTTTATGATCATACATTTTGGGGTGTTATTGACCATAAACTGTGCTGGAAGCCACATGTCGATCATTTAAAGGCAAAGCTTTCTAAATCAATAGGAATCGTCCCATTCATCTTATTGTGGAAATCTGGGGAAATACGTACAAAACAATCACAGACCCCATTCATATCTTACAAACAAGAGCCATTATAAGCCGTTATAAACAAAGCAGATTATCCAGAACCAACAAATGAGATTATTCATAAATTCAAATGTGCTTAAATTCAGAGATTTAGTGGACTTTAAAAAAGCGCAAAACAATAAAACCCTTTCTGAGCATTCAGAAGCTAGAGTTAGCCGATATGAACTAAGAGGAACATTTATGTTCAGGAAAACAAAGGCGAGGTAGTTAAATGTGTAGGTATGTGTGTGTGTAGGTATGTGTGTGTGTAGGTATGTATGTGTGTGTGTGTGTAGGTATGTGTATGTGTAGGTATGTAAATGTGTAGGTATGTAAATGTGTAGGTATGTGTGTGTGTAGGTATGTGTGTGTGTAGGTATGTGTGTGTGTGTGTGTGTAGGTATGTGTATGTGTAGGTATGTGTGTGTGTAGGTATGTGTGTGTGTGTGTGTGTGTGTGTAGGTATGTGTGTGTGTAGGTATGTAAATGTGTAGGTATGTGTATGTGTAGGTATGTGTGTGTGTAGGTATGTGTGTGTGTGTGTGTAGGTATGTGTGTGTGTAGGTATGTAAATGTGTAGGTATGTGTATGTGTAGGTATGTGTGTGTGTAGGTATGTGTGTGTGTAGGTATGTGTGTGTGTAGGTATGTGTGTGTGTAGGTATGTGTGTGTGTAGGTATGTGTGTGTGTAGGTATGTGTGTATGTATGTGTGTGTGTAGGTATGTGTGTGTGTAGGTATGTAAATGTGTAGGTATGTGTGTGTAGGTATGTGTGTGTAGGTATGTAAATGTGTAGGTATGTGTGTGTGTAGGTATGTGTGTGTGTAGGTATGTAAATGTGTAGGTATGTAAATGTGTAGGTATGTGTGTGTGTAGGTATGTGTGTGTGTAGGTATGTGTGTGTGTAGGTATGTGTGTGTGTGTAGGTATGTAAATGTGTAGGTATGTAAATGTGTAGGTATGTGTGTGTGTAGGTATGTAAATGTGTAGGTATGTGTGTGTGTAGGTATGTGTGTGTGTAGGTATGTAAATGTGTAGGTATGTAAATGTGTAGGTATGTGTGTGTGTAGGTATGTGTGTGTGTAGGTATGTGTGTGTGTGTAGGTATGTGTGTGTGTAGGTATGTGTGTGTGTAGGTATGTGTGTGTGTAGGTATGTATATGTGTAGGTATGTAAATGTGTAGGTATGTGTGTGTGTAGGTATGTGTGTGTGTAGGTATGTAAATGTGTAGGTATGTATATGTGTAGGTATGTAAATGTGTAGGTATGTGTGTGTGTAGGTATGTGTGTGTGTAGGTATGTAAATGTGTAGGTATGTAAATGTGTAGGTATGTGTGTGTGTAGGTATGTGTGTGTGTAGGTATGTGTGTGTGTAGGTATGTGTGTGTGTAGGTATGTATATGTGTAGGTATGTATATGTGTAGGTATGTGTGTGTGTAGGTATGTGTGTGTGTAGGTATGTAAATGTGTAGGTATGTGTGTGTAGGTATGTGTGTGTGTAGGTATGTGTGTGTGTAGGTATGTAAATGTGTAGGTATGTGTGTGTGTAGGTATGTGTATGTGTAGGTATGTGTGTGTGTAGGTATGTGTGTGTGTAGGTATGTATATGTGTAGGTATGTGTAGGTATGTAAATGTGTAGGTATGTGTGTAGGTATGTGTGTGTGTAGGTATGTGTGTGTGTAGGTATGTGTATGTGTAGGTATGTGTGTGTGTAGGTATGTAAATGTGTAGGTATGTGTGTGTAGGTATGTGTGTGTAGGTATGTGTGTGTGTAGGTATGTGTATGTGTAGGTATGTGTGTGTGTAGGTATGTGTGTGTGTAGGTATGTGTATGTGTAGGTATGTATATGTGTAGGTATGTGTATGTGTAGGTATGTAAATGTGTAGGTATGTGTGTGTAGGTATGTGTGTGTGTAGGTATGTGTGTGTGTAGGTATGTAAATGTGTAGGTATGTAAATGTGTAGGTATGTAAATGTGTAGGTATGTAAATGTGTAGGTATGTGTGTGTAGGTATGTGTATGTGTAGGTATGTATATGTGTAGGTATGTGTATGTGTAGGTATGTAAATGTGTAGGTATGTGTGTGTGTAGGTATGTGTGTGTGTAGGTATGTGTGTGTGTAGGTATGTAAATGTGTAGGTATGTAAATGTGTAGGTATGTAAATGTGTAGGTATGTAAATGTGTAGGTATGTGTGTGTAGGTATGTGTATGTGTAGGTATGTAAATGTGTAGGTATGTAAATGTGTAGGTATGTAAATGTGTAGGTATGTGTGTGTGTGTGTGTGTGTGTGTGTGTGTGTATGTATGTGTGTGTGTAGGTATGTGTGTGTGTGTAGGTATGTGTGTGTAGGTATGTGTGTGTGTGTGGGTATGTGTGTGTGTGTATGTATGTGTGTGTGTAGGTATGTGTGTGTGTGTAGGTATGTGTGTGTAGGTATGTGTGTGTGTAGGTATGTAAATGTGTAGGTATGTGTGTGTGTGTGTGTGTGTGTGTGTATGTATGTGTGTGTGTAGGTATGTGTGTGTGTGTAGGTATGTGTGTGTAGGTATGTGTGTGTGTGTGTGTGTGTGTGTGTGTATGTATGTGTGTGTGTAGGTATGTGTGTGTGTGTAGGTATGTGTGTGTAGGTATGTGTGTGTGTAGGTATGTAAATGTGTAGGTATGTGTGTGTGTGTGTGTGTGTGTGTGTATGTATGTGTGTGTGTAGGTATGTGTGTGTGTGTAGGTATGTGTGTGTAGGTATGTGTGTGTGTGTGTGTGTGTATGTATGTGTGTGTGTAGGTATGTGTGTGTGTGTAGGTATGTGTGTGTAGGTATGTGTGTGTGTAGGTATGTAAATGTGTAGGTATGTGTGTGTGTGTGTGTATGTATGTATATGTGTAGGTATGTGTGTGTGTAGGTATGTGTGTGTGTAGGTATGTGTGTGTGTAGGTATGTGTGTGTAGGTATGTGTGTGTGTAGGTATGTGTGTGTAGGTATGTGTGTGTGTGTGTGTGTGTGTATGTATGTATATGTGTAGGTATGTGTGTGTGTAGGTATGTGTGTGTGTAGGTATGTGTGTGTGTAGGTATGTGTGTGTAGGTATGTGTGTGTGTGTGTATGTGTAGGTATGTGTGTGTGTAGGTATGTGTGTGTGTAGGTATGTGTATGTGTAGGTATGTGTGTGTGTAGGTATGTGTGTGTAGGTATGTGTGTGTGTAGGTATGTGTGTGTGTAGGTATGTGTATGTGTAGGTATGTGTGTGTGTAGGTATGTAAATGTGTAGGTATGTGTGTAGGTATGTGTGTGTGTAGGTATGTGTGTGTGTAGGTATGTGTGTGTGTAGGTATGTGTATGTGTAGGTATGTGTGTGTGTAGGTATGTAAATGTGTAGGTATGTGTGTGTAGGTATGTGTGTGTAGGTATGTGTATGTGTAGGTATGTAAATGTGTAGGTATGTGTGTGTGTGTGTGTGTGTGTGTGTGTGTGTGTGTGTGTAGGTATGTGTATGTGTAGGTATGTGTGTGTGTAGGTATGTGTGTGTGTAGGTATGTAAATGTGTAGGTATGTGTATGTGTAGGTATGTGTGTGTGTAGGTATGTAAATGTGTAGGTATGTGTGTGTGTAGGTATGTGTGTGTGTAGGTATGTAAATGTGTAGGTATGTGTGTAGGTATGCGTGTGTGTGTAGGTATGTAAATGTGTAGGTATGTGTGTGTGTGTGTGTGTGTGTGTGTAGGTATGTAAATGTGTAGGTATGTAAATGTGTAGGTATGTAAATGTGTAGGTATGTGTGTGTGTAGGTATGTGTGTGTGTGTAGGTATGTGTGTGTGTAGGTATGTAAATGTGTAGGTATGTAAATGTGTAGGTATGTGTGTGTGTAGGTATGTAAATGTGTAGGTATGTGTGTGTGTAGGTATGTGTGTGTGTAGGTATGTGTATGTGTAGGTATGTGTGTGTAGGTATGTGTGTGTGTGTGTAGGTATGTAAATGTGTAGGTATGTGTGTGTGTAGGTATGTGTGTGTGTGTGTGTGTGTGTGTGTGTGTGTGTGTGTGTGTGTGTGTGTGTGTGTGTGTGTGTGTGTGTGTAGGTATGTGTGTGTGTGTGTGTGTGTGTGTGTGTGTGTAGGTATGTGTGTGTGTAGGTATGTGTGTGTGTGTGTGTGTGTAGGTATGTGTGTGTGTAGGTATGTGTGTGTGTGTGTGTGTGTAGGTATGTGTGTAGGTATGTGTGTGTGTGTGTGTGTGTGTGTGTGTGTGTGTAGGTATGTGTGTGTGTAGGTATGTGTGTGTAGGTATGTGTGTGTAGGTATGTGTGTGTGTAGGTATGTGTGTGTGTGTGTGTAGGTATGTGCATGTGTAGGTATGTGTGTGTAGGTATGTGTGTGTGTAGGTATGTGTGTGTGTAGGTATGTAAATGTGTAGGTATGTAAATGTGTAGGTATGTGTGTGTGTAGGTATATAAATGTGTAGGTATGTGTGTGTGTGTAGGTATGTGTGTGTAGGTATGTGTGTGTGTGTGTAGGTATGTGTGTGTAGGTATGTGTGTAGGTATGTGTGTGTAGGTATGTGTGTAGGTATGTAAATGTGTAGGTATGTGTATGTGTAGGTATGTGTGTGTGTAGGTATGTGTGTGTAGGTATGTGTGTGTGTAGGTATGTGTGTGTGTGTGTGTAGGTATGTGTGTGTAGGTATGTGTGTGTAGGTATGTGTGTGTGTGTAGGTATGTGTGTGTGTAGGTATGTGTGTGTAGGTATGTGTGTGTGTAGGTATGTAAATGTGTAGGTATGTGTAGGTATGTGTGTGTGTAGGTATGTGCATGTGTAGGTATGTGTGCATGTGTAGGTATGTGTGTGTGTAGGTATGTGTGTGTGTGTAGGTATGTAAATGTGTAGGTATGTGTGTGTAGGTATGTGTGTGTGTAGGTATGTGTGTGTGTAGGTATGTGTGTGTGTAGGTATGTGTGTGTAGGTATGTGTGTGTAGGTATGTGTGTGTGTAGGTATGTGTGTGTGTAGGTATGTGTGTGCGTAGGTATGTGTGTGTGTAGGTATGTGTGTGTAGGTATGTGTGTGTAGGTATGTGTATGTGTAGGTATGTGTGTGTGTAGGTATGTGTGTGTGTAGGTATGTGTGTGTAGGTATGTAAATGTGTAGGTATGTAAATGTGTAGGTATGTAAATGTGTAGGTATGTGTGTGTGTAGGTATGTGTGTGTGTAGGTATGTGTGTGTGTAGGTATGTGCATGTGTAGGTATGTGTGTGTGTAGGTATGTGTGTGTGTAGGTATGTGTGTGTGTGTAGGTATGTGTGTGTAGGTATGTGTGTGTAGGTATGTGCATGTGTAGGTATGTGCATGTGTAGGTATGTGCATGTGTAGGTATGTGTGTGTGTAGGTATGTGTGTGTGTGTGTGTGTGTAGGTATGTGTGTGTGTAGGTATGTGTATGTGTAGGTATGTGTGTGTGTAGGTATGTATATGTGTGTGTATGTATGTATATGTGTGTGTATGTATGTATGTGTGTGTGTATGTGTGTAGGTATGTGTGTGTGTAGGTATGTGTGTGTGTGTAGGTATGTGTGTGTAGGTATGTGTGTGTAGGTATGTGTATGTGTAGGTATGTGTGTGTGTAGGTATGTGTGTGTGTAGGTATGTGTGTGTAGGTATGTAAATGTGTAGGTATGTGTGTGTGTAGGTATGTGTGTGTGTAGGTATGTGTGTGTGTAGGTATGTGCATGTGTAGGTATGTGTGTGTGTAGGTATGTGTGTGTGTGTAGGTATGTGTGTGTAGGTATGTGTGTGTAGGTATGTGCATGTGTAGGTATGTGCATGTGTAGGTATGTGCATGTGTAGGTATGTGTGTGTGTAGGTATGTGTGTGTGTGTGTGTGTGTGTAGGTATGTGTGTGTGTAGGTATGTGTATGTGTAGGTATGTGTGTGTGTAGGTATGTATATGTGTGTGTATGTATGTATATGTGTGTGTATGTATGTATGTGTGTGTGTATGTGTGTAGGTATGTGTGTGTGTAGGTATGTGTGTGTGTGTAGGTATGTAAATGTGTAGGTATGTGTAGGTATGTGTATGTGTAGGTATGTGTGTGTGTAGGTATGTGTGTGTGTAGGTATGTGTGTGTAGGTATGTGCATGTGTATGTGTGTGTGTGTAGGTATGTAAATGTGTAGGTATGTGTGTGTGTAGGTATGTGTGTGTGTAGGTATGTGTGTGTGTAGGTATGTGTGTGTGTAGGTATGTGTATGTGTATGTATGTATATGTGTGTGTATGTGTGTAGGTATGTGTGTGTGTAGGTATGTGTGTGTGTAGGTATGTGTGTGTGTAGGTATGTGTGTGTGTAGGTATGTGTGTGTAGGTATGTGTGTGTGTAGGTATGTGTGTGTGTAGGTATGTGTGTGTAGGTATGTGTGTGTGTAGGTATGTGTGTGTAGGTATGTGTGTGTGTAGGTATGTGTGTGTGTGTGTAGGTATGTGTGTGTGTAGGTATGTGTGTGTGTAGGTATGTGTGTGTGTAGGTATGTGTGTGTGTAGGTATGTGTGTGTAGGTATGTGCATGTGTATGTGTGTGTGTAGGTATGTAAATGTGTAGGTATGTGTGTGTGTAGGTATGTGTGTGTGTATGTATGTGTGTGTGTGTGTGTGTGTGTAGGTATGTGTGTGTGTATGTATGTGTGTGTGTGTGTGTGTAGGTATGTGTGTACTTGGATAAATACTGTATGGAATGATATTTAGTAATGACATGTGGAATATGCTGTATGTTTGTGTACAGTTATTTTGTTTATACTCAAGCAACTTCTCATATGGATTTATTTACAGGACTGTCTCAGAAACTTAGAATATTGTGATAAAGTTCTTTATTTTCTGTAATGCAATTAAAAAAAACAAAAATGTCATCCATTCTGGATTCATTACAAATCAACTGAAATATTGCAAGCCTTTTATTATTTTAATATTGCTGATTATGGTTTAAGATTAAGATTCCCAGAATATTCTAATTTATTGAGATAGGATATTTGAGTTTTCTTAAGCTGTAGAAAGATAGAAATAGATAGCGACAATCTGGAGCAAAGTGTGTGGAAGTTCGGCAGGTGAACCTGCAGCTGAGGAGAAGTTATGATGCAAACTTCAACATGATGGTTTAATGAGGCAAAATAACAAGCTTTTTCTCTCAAATATATTGTTATAATCATTTGTTCCAGATGTACTGTAATTATTTTCTGTATAAAAATTGAATTTGGTGTTCAAAAAGTCTTTTTTCAAACTTGAGTCTTGAAAAAGAGGATCGTCTTATAATCGGGGTCGTCTTATATTCGGGACAATACGGTAACATTAAGTATAATAATATTATTATATAATATTAATATTATAATATTTGTAAATAATAATATTATATAATGTCATCTTGTTTGGGCCGGGAGAAAGAAAGAAAGAAAGAAAGAAAGAAAGAAAGAAAGAAAGAAAGAAAGAAAGAAAGAAAGAAAGAAAGAAAGAAAGAAAGAAAGAAAGAAAGAAAGAAAGAAAGAAAGAAAGAAAGAAAGAAAGAAAGAAATGAGCCAGAAAGAAAGAAAGAAAAAGAAAGAAAGAAAGAAAAAGAAAGAAAGAAAGAAAGAAAGAAAGAAAGAAAGAAATGAGCCAGAAAGAAAGAAAGAAAGAAAGAAAGAAAGAAAGAAAGAAAGAAAGAAAGAAAGAAAGAAAGAAAGAAAGAAAGAAAGAAATGAGCCAGAAAGAATGAAAGAAAGAAAGAAAGAAAGAAAGAAAGAAAGAAAGAAAGAAAGAGAAAGAAAGAAAGAAAGAAATGAGCCAGAAAGAAAGAAAGAAAGAAAGAAAGAAAGAAAGAAAGAAAGAAAGAAATGAGCCAGAAAGAAAGAAAGAAAGAAAGAAAGAAAGAAAGAAAGAAAGAAAGAAAGAAAGAAAGAAAGAAAGAAAGAAAGAAAGAAAGAAAGAAAGAAAGAAAGAAAGAAAGAAAGAAAGAAAGATTTGCAGTACAGGTGTAACTCATTTAATTGGTTTTTATTAATTCACTGTAATTGTTGTAGTTTAGTATTTAGTATCTTTTACAGCAGTGATTTGGCTCCAAAGACTGAATGTGGTGATAGATTTATAATTACAAAAGTGGAGTTGAATTGTTGTTTTTTTTTAATCGTCATTTTTTATCGTTATCGCGATAAATGCCAGAAATGATGGTGATAAATATTTGAGTCCATACCGCCCGTCCCTGGTTAGGACCCGGAGTAAAGTTCATGAGACGGGGCTACGTACCCTTGAGCAAGGCGATGGACAGCTGGTCCGTGTTCAGGTTGCTGACGTATTTCCCCAGGTAGGTGTTGAGCACCCAGGCAGCCAGGCCTTCCAGCATCTTCAGAGTGAGAGGGCCCTAACGGTGGAGACAACACACATGCAGGTTCAGAGTGAGAGGGCCCTAATGGAGACACAACACCCAGGCAGCCAGGCCTTCCAGCATCCTGCAGGTTCAGGGTGAGAGGGCCCTAGTGGTGGAGACACAACACACACGGAGGTTCAGAGTGAGAGGGCCCTAGTGGAGACACAACACACATGCAGCCAGGCCTTCCAGCATCTTCAGAGTGAGAGGGCCCTAACGATGGAGACAACACACACATGTAGGTTCAGAGTGAGAGGGCCCTAATGGAGACACAGCACCCAGGCAGCCAGGCCTTCCAGCATCCTGCAGGTTCAGGTTCCTCCAGCAGGGGGGGTGAGGGGTGAGAGGGCCCTAATGGAGACACAACACACATGCAGGTTCAGGTTCCTCCAGCAGGGACAGCGTTGGGGTGAGAGGGGGTGAGAGGGCCCTAATGGAGACACAACACACATGCAGGTTCAGAGTGAGAGGGCCCCAATGGAGACACAACAACCAGGCAGGTTCAGGTTCCTCCAGCAGGGGCAGCGTTGGGGGGTGAGGGGGTGACAGTAGTGATGGGGCCCCTCAGGGGAGGCATTCAGGAGCTGAGACACAGCAGATGGAGGTCAGGGGTCAGGGCACGGGAAATAGCGGAGCGGTGCTGCTACTGCTGCTGTTAGCATGGTAACAACTCCCCCTCCCAACGGCAGGAAGTGCTGCTGTTACGTGACGTCGTTGCCGTGACGCCGTTGCCGTGACAATGCCGTTGCCATGACGACACTGTCACCGCGACGCCATTGCCGTGATGACGCCGTTGCCGCGATGACGCCGTTGCCGCGATGACGCCGTTGCCGCGATGACGCCGTTGCCGTGATGACGCCGTTGCCGCGACGCAGTTGCCGTGATGACGCCGTTGCCGTGATGACGCCGTTGCCGTGATGACGCCGTTGCCGCGACGCCGTTGCCGTGATGACGCCGTTGCCGTGATGACGCCGTTGCCGTGATGACGCCGTTGCCGCGACGCCGTTGCCGTGATGACGCCATTGCCGTGATGACGCCGTTGCCGTGATGACGCCGTTGCCGCGACGCCGTTGCCGTGATGACGCCATTGCCGTGATGACGCCGTTGCCGCGACGCCGTTGGCGTGATGACGCCGTTGTTGTCACGACGGCGTTGCCGCAACGCCGTGGCCGCGACGCCGTTGCTGTGACACCGTAGCCGTGATGACGCCGTTGCTGTGATGACGGCGTTGCCGTGACGCCGCCGTTGCTGTGACGCCGTTGCTTTGATGACGCCGTTGCTGTGACGCCGTGGCCGCGACGCCGTCGCCGTGATGACGCCGTTGCTGCGACGCCGTCGCCGTGACGACGCCGTTGCCGTGACGCCGCCGTTGCTGTGACGCCGCCGTTGCTGTGACGCCGTTGCTGTGACGCCGTTGCTGTGACGCCGCCGTTGCCGTGATGACGTCGTTACTGCGACGCCGTTGCTGTGACGACGTGGCCGTGATGACGCCGTTGCTGTGACGCCGTTGCCGTGATGACGCCGTTGCCGTGATGACGCCGTTACTGCGACGCCGTTGCTGTGACGCCGTAAATTCCTGTAGTTGGACACGTTTTATTTCTGAGTTAATTACGTTTATTTCTATTCCTGATTAACTGATGGTGGATCAGGGCTTTCCACAAGCGCCGGCTGCCGGCCATATAGCCGACTACTCGATTAGGGCCAGCCGGCTACTTTAATGACGCTTATTTTTATAGCCTATAAATATTATTTTTCGATTTTAATAAGATTAAATGTTTTTCTCATAGACAATATGTCAAACTGAACCGCACTCATTAAAGTTGTGATTCGCTCTGCTTGTATCACAAATTACTCTGATCACCGCCGACTTCATAGAGAAACTCCGCGGCCCCGACATGCGGTGTGTGTGTGTGTGTGTGTGTATGTGTGCGTGTGTGCGTGTGTGTGTGTGTGCACGCGTGTGTGCGTGTGTGTGTGTGTGTGTGTGTGCGTGTGTGTGTGCACGTGTGCGTGTGCACGTGTGCGTGTGTGTGCGCGTGCGTGTGTGTGCGTGTGCGTGTGTGTGCGCGTGCGTGTGTGTGTGCGTGTGCGTGTGTGCGTGCGCGTGTCATGTGTCGGAACTCGGATCAACAAGCAGAGCTCACCAGATGATTCTTTTGTCACCATAAAAACGGTACGTCCTTATTACTCAGGCTATCCACTACAGAATGTCATCAGTTTAATCAGTTCGTGTTAAAAAAAAGCCTAACCGCGTTGCATCGTTTAGCCCAGAACTTTCTACCGGTAATCTAGTCTTCTCTTCAAGCGTTCAATTAGCACCACCTGCGACACGTATTTTCATACACTTCATTAGTTACACTAATGAATAAAAGAAGATGCAATGGCGAGTGAGTTGTAATAATAATGATAATACAGTGTTTCCTATAATTGTACAGGCTTGGCAGGGCGCCAGGCCAGAAAAGAAAAAAATAATATGCAAAAAATAAGCAACGTATCTATCCATTCATTCAGAAATCAATAATCATTTCCATTTGGGAGCCTCTGGGCGGCGCTGAATATGCAATGCGGTGTTTTGCGGTGTGCTTCTCATTGAAATGACTGGAGGCAACATGTTGCGGCCGTGAGTGAAGCCTGAATTATGGTTCTGCGTTGAATCGACGCAGAGCCTACGGCGTAGGGTACGCGGCGACGCGCGCCGTACGGTGCGTACCCTACGCCGTAGGCTCTGCGTTGGTGTAACGCGGGATAAATAAATCAGCCTCAAGTCCCTTTAGGCTAATACTGTGAGAAATAACCTCTCATAATAGCGGTACTACAGTTAATAAATGTAATAAATGCTCCTACTGCTGTTTCTGCTGGCTACTGAGTCCCCTAAGTGGCGAGTGAGTTTTAACTCCTTAATTACTAACCAGCGTCAGAGTCACACACAGTAAACAAACTGTGATGTTAGAGATCCACCTTTTGGTCCATTTAAGCAACCGCATCGCCAGCTGCTTGACAGTGCTCATTAGTTTACTGTTTTTGTTGTTAATAATGTCATTGCAATTTTATCTACGCAATTGTGAAATAAATGGCAAAATAAATGAAAAACTGTGAACGGCTATTCGGTACTCAGTATTCAGCCAAGTCTTTAAATTTTATTCCGCTTCAGTTTCGGCCTCCAATTTTCATTTCGGTGCATCCCTAGTTTTTTCGGTGGAACCACTAGTAGCATTCTGGACTTTTGTTTAATAATGTTGAACTTGACTCCTCAGTTGTCTATATTTTATTGTTTTGTTTTTACTATTTCAATAAATGAAAACAAATATGAATATGTTATTATTAAGACCAGTGTATACGATCGTGGCTACGACGTGACCACCACCAACGGCCCCCCCCCGGCTGGCTACTTATTTAGTACGGCTGGCTAGTCTATGCCTTAGTGGAAAGCCCTGGAGGATTATTGATCAGTATTTATTCCTGATTAACTGATGGTGGATTATTGATCAGTATGTGATCAGTTTGATACAAGGACACAGAAACATTAATAAAGTGTTCAGTTCTAATAGTTAGATAAATAACAGGAATGATCGTTCAGTTGTGGCTACAAGCACCAAAATTGTCACACATTCTCCTTAGGGGTTGCTCTTTTGATAAAAAAAAAAAAAAAAGATGGCGGCCTTTTTTCAAGATGGTCGAATATACAATAATATTGCATTTGGCAATAAAATCCAATAGAGTTGTCCTATTGGAATGATCTTGGTGTCAAATCATAACCTTTTCACTATGTAGAATCTAAATGTGGACCCATGGACTTACACTTTGGCTTCCTTGTACCATATATCAGTCCCAGAATCCTAATGTTCTGCAAAATTTGAGTTTTTTTTGTTATGTTTGACACTGGTAAAATGGATGGCAGTGTATACGTTAGTATTGTTAGAGGTTTTGTGTGTGGTTTTTTTAGCACAATGGTTTTATCAAAAGAGCAACCCCTAAGGAGCATGTGTGCCGATTCTGGTGCTTGTAGACTGAACGATTCACCTGTTTTCCTGTTTTCTGCCGGTTATTTCTCTAACTATGACAGCAGATCCAGGTCTGGAGTTACAGGCTAATGTTACAGGCTTTTTTTATTTAACCTTTATTTAACCAGGCAAGCAATTTAAGAACAAATGTCTTATTTACAAGTGCAGCCTAGTTTCATTCACTAGTCATGACTGAATAAAGTTACATTAGTTTATTCTTCTTAATTAACTTCACCTGCTTCATCCAGGACTAGAACCAGGACCAGGACCAGAACCAGAACCAGGACCAGGACCAGAACTAGAACCACGTCTGTCTCTGGTTCTGTCTCTGGTCCTGGTCCTGGTTCTGGTTCTAGTTCTGGTTCTAGTTCTGGTTCTGGTTCCGACACTCACCTTCCAACTCTCATGGACGAGGCTGCGCGCACATCTTCCCGGTCCGCGGACGGTCCCGGTACCGGTTCAGGTCCAGAATCCAGTCGGAACCGGTCCGGACCGTTGAGCCGGAACCAGGAGGTTCGGCAGAACCGGACCTGCTGAGCGGTACCGGTACCGGTACCGGTACCGGTGCTGGTGCCGGTGACAGCAGGGGGAGCTCCCGGACTGGAACCCGGTCCAAACCCGGTCCACTTCAGGGTCAGAACACCAGAACCACCGAGACCCGGTCCAACAGAACTCCGGAACCAGTGAGACCCGGTTCGGTCCAACAGAAGTCCAGAGACCCGGTTCGGTCGAAGGTCAACAGAACTCTCCGGTTCTGAAGTAAACACACTCGAGCTGCACTCACTTCCGCCTACGTCACTGGACCACGTGACCAGAACCAGCCAGTCACCGCGGGAGGAACCCGGAAGTAGACGAGGGTTTTTCTGTTTTAAACTTTATTTAACATTTCAATTTACAAGATTCCTTTGAGGAAAAATTAGAGTCAGAATCAGAATCATCTTTATTGGTTTCCAGGTTCGAACATTGTCCAACAAGGAATTTGACTCCGGTAGTTTCGCTCTTTCTATCTGAAACATTAGTATCTGAAACATTAGTATCTGAAACATTAATGAAACATTAGTATCTGAAAAATTAATATCTGAAACATTAGTACCTGAAACATTAATATCTGAAACATTGATGAAACATTAGTATCCGAAAAATTAGTATCTGAAACATTAATATCTGAAACATTAGTATCTGAAACAATAATGAAACATTAGTATCTGAAACATTAGTATCTGAAACATTAATGAAACATTAGTATCTGAAACATTAGTATCTGAAACATTAATATCTGAAACATTAATATCTGAAACATTAGTATCTGAAACATTAATGAAACATTAGTATCTGAAACAATAATGAAACATTAGTATCTGAAACATTAGTATCTGAAACATTAATATCTGACACATTAATATCTGAAACAATAATGAAACATTAGTATCTGAAACATTAGTATCTGAAACATTAGTATCCGAAACATTAATATCTGAAACATTAGTACCTGAAACATTAATATCTGAAACATTAGTATCTGAAACATTAGTACCTGAAACAATAATGAAACATTAGTATCTGAAACATTAGTATCTGAAACATTAGTATCTGAAACAATAATATCTGAAACAATAGTATCTGAAACATTAATGAAACATTAGTATCTGAAACATTAATATCTGAAACATTAGTATCTGAAACATTAGTATCTGAAACAATAATATCTGAAACATTAGTACCTGAAACATTAATATCTGAAACATTAGTATCTGAAACATTAGTATCTGAAACAATAATATCTGAAACATTAGTACCTGAAACAATAATATCTGAAACATTAGTACCTGAAACATTAATATCTGAAACATTAGTATCTGAAACATTAATATCTGACACATTAATATCTGAAACAATAATGAAACATTAGTATCTGAAACATTAATATCTGAAACATTAATATCTGAAACAATAATATCTGAAACATTAGTATCTGAAACATTAATGAAACATTAGTATCTGAAACATTAATATCTGAAACATTAATGAAACATTAATGAAACATTAATGAAACATTAATATCTGAAACATTAATGAAACATTAGTATCTGAAACATTAATGAAACATTAATGAAACATTAATATCTGAAACATTAATGAAACATTAATGAAACATTAATGAAACATTAATATCTGAAACATTAATGAAACATTAATGAAACATTAATGAAACATTAATGAAACATTAGTATCTGTTGACGCTGCCATCGTTTAAGGGCTGGAATCAGGGCTGGATTTAGCAAGGCCCACTAAGACTAAGACTGAAATGTAGGGTGGGCGATGCTGCCCGTGCTGCAACGCGGCGCGGGTGAAAACATTTTGGGGGGTTAAACCCCTGAAATGCATTGAAAACTATGCTATCATCATATCAGTTCATCTATCTTCTCCACAGTATGCTAACCCAATTGCTCTTCCTGACACTTCCCTCTGCATTTACTCGGGCTTGGGACCGCTGTTCTGCCAATCCTTGCTACCTGCCGAGAAATGCTACTTTGTGGTTCTGCGCATGCGCACAGTCAATTTTCAAAGTTTGTTTGCCCCGCCAATCATTTCTTGCACGATGTAACATGGATAATATGGGATGTTGAGTATTTGATCCTTCAAAATACACTACCCATGACATGAATTGCATTACACTTTGTGAATACGATAAAGAGGAAAAAAAACCAAATTCTATTGCTTTATTTGCTATTCATTCAGTCATTGGCCTTTATTTAACCAGGCAGGTCATTAAGAACATTCTTATTTACAATGACGGCCTGGCAAAAGACAAGGACCACTTGGGGGAAAAGGAAGTGGTTTAGGAAGTAAAACAAAGTAAAATTGTAGCTCTACAAAGGTAGAAAACCATTAGGTAGCATTTTTTTGGCAAAGCAGCAAAAAATGGCAGAACACCGGTGTTGTGCCAAAAAGTGATTGCCTGCCATAATCTGATTTCTTCTGATTTCTGGCCGCGGTGCGAGTGCACACAGCAGCCCGTTGAACGATAGCGCTAAAACGTCAGATTTTCAGATTATGAAGCTCAAGAATGAGATCAAGTCATATTCAGGCAGAAACAACTTTTCATTAACTGTATTTTGCCTTCAATCAATTTTTGGCAGGTAAAAAAGACCCATTTTCAGGGGAGAAATCAGATTCTGGCAGGAAATCTCTTTTTGGCACGACACCTGTTGTGCCAGGCACAAACAGGACACTGGCTTGTGCCCTGTTGAGGCTGCATTTATTTTATGTATTTTAGGCTCTGCGTCGATTTAAAAGGTCCCGCGGCAGGCTGGCTCGGCACCGCAGCACCGCCACCCGCACCGGCGCTCTCCGCCCTCAGCGGGATGGAGAGAGGCGTCTCGGGGTACGCGGCGACGCGCACCGCTCTGCGTTGGTGTGAGGCAGACCGTAAATCAGCCTTACGGCGTAGGTTACGCGGTGACGCGCAACGAACGGTGCGCGTCGCCGCGTCCCCTACGCCGGGGGCTCTGCGTTGGTGTAACGCGGAACCATAAATCAGCCTTCAGTGTGTCTGCTGTTCTGAACACGTCTCACGTCTCCGAGACACAACTTTTGCGGTATGCGTTCATTGTTGTGTCTAAAAATGATGCGCAATGCCCACCCAATCAGAAACGGTACAGATATTTTGTGATATTTTTTTATATATATATAAAAAAAATAAAATTATGAAAAAATAAATGATCCCCATAACTTTGATTGGGTGGGCAGGACGCACATTTGGGTGGGCACAGCCCACCCCTGCCCCCCCCTAGAACCGGCCTCGGCTGGAATGCCGAGAGAAAAACATAACGGAGGAAATAACTCAGCCACAATCATCCACTTTGTTTGACTGGCACATGCTGCTGCTCTCACTGCTGGAGCCGAATCAAGAACACCCGTGTGACTCCACCCACTTCTGGTTAGTGTGGTCAATACAAGAACATAAACCAAAACATCCAACATGAAACATTAGTATCTGAAACATTAGTGAAACATTAGTATCTGAAACATTAGTATCTGAAACATTAATGAAACATTAGTATCTGAAACATTAATATCTGAAACATTAGTATCTGAAACATTAGTATCTGAAACATTAATATCTGAAACATTAATATCTGAAACATTAATATCTGAAACATTAATATCTGAAACATTAATGAAACATTAGTATCTGAAACATTAATATCTGAAACATTAATATCTGAAACATTAATGAAACATTAATATCTGAAACATTAATATCTGAAACATTAATGAAACATTAATATCTGAAACATTAATATCTGAAACATTAATGAAACATTAGTATCTGAAACATTAATGAAACATTAATATCTGAAACATTAGTATCTGAAACATTAATGAAACATTAGTATCTGAAACATTAATGAAACATTAGTATCTGAAACATTAATATCTGAAACATTAATGAAACATTAGTATCTGAAACATTAGTATCTGAAACATTAATATCTGAAACATTAATATCTGAAACATTAGTATCTGAAACATTAATGAAACATTAATATCTGAAACATTAATATCTGAAACATTAATGAAACATTAGTATCTGAAACATTAGTATCTGAAACATTAATATCTGAAACATTAATATCTGAAACATTAGTATCTGAAACATTAATGAAACATTAATGAAACATTAATATCTGAAACATTAATATCTGAAACATTAATATCTGAAACATTAATGAAACATTAATGAAACATTAATGAAACATTAATGAAACATTAGAATCTGAAACATTAATGAAACATTAATGAAACATTAGTATCTGAAACATTAGTATCTGAAACATTAATGAAACATTAGTATCTGAAACATTAATGAAACATTAATATCTGAAACATTAATATCTGAAACATTAGTATCTGAAACATTAATGAAACATTAGTATCTGAAACATTAATATCTGAAACATTAATGAAACATTAGTATCTGAAACATTAATGAAACATTAATATCTGAAACATTAATATCTGAAACATTAATGAAACATTAGTATCTGAAACATTAGTATCTGAAACATTAATATCTGAAACATTAATATCTGAAACATTAGTATCTGAAACATTAATGAAACATTAATATCTGAAACATTAATATCTGAAACATTAATGAAACATTAGTATCTGAAACATTAGTATCTGAAACATTAATATCTGAAACATTAATATCTGAAACATTAGTATCTGAAACATTAATGAAACATTAATGAAACATTAATATCTGAAACATTAATATCTGAAACATTAATGAAACATTAATGAAACATTAATGAAACATTAATGAAACATTAGAATCTGAAACATTAATGAAACATTAATGAAACATTAGTATCTGAAACATTAATGAAACATTAATATCTGAAACATTAATGAAACATTAATGAAACATTAATGAAACATTAATGAAACATTAATGAAACATTAATGAAACATTAGAATCTGAAACATTAATGAAACATTAATGAAACATTAATGAAACATTAATGAAACATTAATGAAACATTAGTATCTGAAACATTAATGAAACATTAATGAAACATTAATGAAACATTAATGAAACATTAATGAAACATTAATGAAACATTAGAATCTGAAACATTAATGAAACATTAATGAAACATTAGTATCTGAAACATTAATGAAACATTAATGAAACATTAGTATCTGAAACATTAATGAAACATTAATGAAACATTAATGAAACATTAATGAAACATTAATGAAACATTAGTATCTGAAACATTAATGAAACATTAATGAAACATTAATGAAACATTAATGAAACATTAATATCTGAAACATTAATGAAACATTAATGAAACATTAGTATCTGAAACATTAATGAAACATTAATGAAACATTAATGAAACATTAATGAAACATTAGTATCTGAAACATTAATGAAACATTAATGAAACATTAATGAAACATTAATGAAACATTAATGAAACATTAGAATCTGAAACATCAGAACATAAATGCTAGTTTTCTACCCTACGGCAGTGAAACTCACTATCTGCACCTCAATGACACACAGTTGATTTATTAACTATATCACCAAGCACTGTAACTTTAACTTTTTTGTTAAAAGTCAAAAGTAATGAATTTGACATAAGAACGTGGTGTGAACTACATCAATGTTATGAACAAACTGGATATATACTCCACGTACTGTTGCACATTAGAGCCACATGAGCCACAGAACATGTGAATGGTTCCCAGATCCACAGTTAGGGCAAAACATAGTGGAAAAAAGATGATAGATCAGTATAATGTAGAAAACTCAAAATGAAAAACGTGATAAGTAACGTTAACGTTACTGAGATGAGTATTAATAGCTACTCTTCACTACCTCTTGATACACACACACGATGGACAGGGTGTGACAAACACACAAGTGTAGTCACATTTTTGTTATTATATACCTTTTTTTTTATTTTGATTGGCCTTTGGTGAGCATTGGAAATGAATAGGGACCGGTATCCCAGGAATGCTCCGGTTCCACCTTCCACCACCAGGGGGCGCCTCCACACGTTGAGAGGTCGGTTGACAGGTGTGACGTCATCCTCCCTTCGCTTCAGATGCGCGAGGAGAGAGAGAGAGAGAGAGAGAGAGAGAGAGAGAGAGAGAGAGAGAGAGAGAGAGAGAGAGAGAGAGAGAGAGAGAGAGAGAGAGAGAGAGAGAGAGACACTCAAACTGACTCTGTCCCGTGTTTTTCCCTGTTTATTCAGGTAAATATAACGTTTCGATTTGAAACAAGTTTATAAGGATACTTTATACTTTAAATCAAAAACTGGACCTGGTTTAATGACATTACTTTGTATTAATTTGATGTATATAGCCGCTAACACTTTTTTTATGCCGGCGTCGTGCCAAAAAGTGATTTCCTGCTAGAATCTGATTTCTCCTGAAAATGGTCTTTTCACCTGCCAAAAATTGATTGAAGGCCAAATACGGTTAATGAAAAGTTGTTTCTGCCTAAATATGATTTGATCTCATTCTTGAGCTTCATAATAAACACTAGAGCTCACAGGATTGCTGTTAACTCTTTTAAAGGACCATTACAAACAAAATAGGCATTTTCACCTGCCAAAAAGGCCAAATACAGTTAATGAAAAGTTGTTTCTGCCTGAATATTTACTTGATCTCATTCTTGAGCTTCATAATCTGAAAATCTGACGTTTTAGCGCTATCGCTCAACGGGCTGCTGTGCGCTGTATAATAATATAATAATAATAATAATAATAATAATATTATTAGTAATAATAATAAAAGTAGCACTCCCGTGGCCACAAATCAGAAGAAATTATATTATAAGAGGTTATTAGATGATAATAAAAATAACATTAAAGGAATATGGAAAATATTAAATAATATAATAAATAGGGGCTCTAAACATAATATACTGCCTAACTATTTTATGGATAAGGATATTAAAAACTATAACATGAAAGAGGTGGCACACAGCCTCAATGAGTTTTTTGTAAGTGTGGGACCTGACCTTGCAGAAGAAATCCCTGACTCAGGTACAGATGATGAATCCGTGGTAGAGAGGAATCATAACTCATTATTCCTACAAGCAGTGGATGAAAATGACATTTTGAGTGTTGTTAAGAAGTGTAAGAATAAAGAGTCCACTGACTTAAATGATATTAATATGCCACTAGTTAAAAGGGTCATTGGGGGAATTTCAAAGCCATTAACAAACATCTGTAACTTATCATTTCAAACTGGTTCATTCCCTCAAAAAATGAAAATAGCTAAAGTCATACCTCTGTACAAGGCTGGAAACAAGCATCAATTCACAAACTACAGACCTGTCTCCTTGTTACCACAATGCTCAAAAATTCTGGAAAAACTCTTTAACAACAGACTGGATTCATTTTTAGAGAAGAACAGAATACTTGTGGAGAATCAGTATGAGTTTCGATCAAACAGATCTACATCATTGGCACTAATAGAGGCAATAGAAGAAATAACAAATGCAATAGATCGCAAACAGTATGCCGTTGGGATATTCATTGATTTAAAAAAGGCTTTCGATACGATCAATCATGAAATACTAATCAAGAAACTGGAAAAATATGGCATCAGGGGAATAGTGTTGGATTGGGTGAAAAGTTATTTAAGCGGGAGACAGCAGTTTGTGTTTCTCCATGCTTGGACATTGCATGTGGGGTACCCCAGGGGTCAGTTTTGGGCCCTAAATTTTTTATTTTGTACATCAATGATATATGTCAGATCTCTAAGTTATTGCATTTTGTGTTATTTGCAGACGACACTAATATTTTTTGTTCCGGGGATAATTTACAAAAGCTACAAGAGGATATTACCATAGAAATGAACAAACTGAAAGAATGGTTCGACAGAAACAGATTATCATCAGCGAGTGGTTTTACTGAGCGAGTGGCATATTGAGCGAGTGGCGTAGTGAGCGAGTGGCGTATTGAGCGAGTGGCATATTGAGCGAGTGGCATATTGAGCGAGTGGCGTATTGAGCGAGTGGCGTACTAAGCGAGTGGCGTAGTGAGCGAGTGGCGTATTGAGCGAGTGGCGTATTGAGCGAGTGGCGTACTGAGCGAGTGGCGTACTGAGCGAGTGGCGTACTGAGCGAGTGGCGTACTAAGCGAGTGGCATATTGAGCGAGTGGCGTACTAAGCGAGTGGCGTATTGAGCGAGTGGCATATTGAGCGAGTGGCGTACTAAGCGAGTGGCGTATTGAGCGAGTGGCATATTGAGCGAGTGGCATATTGAGCGAGTGGCATATTGAGCGAGTGGCGTACTAAGCGAGTGGCGTATTGAGCGAGTGGCGTACTGAGCGAGTGGCATATTGAGCGAGTGGCGTACTGAGCGAGTGGCGTATTGAGCGAGTGGCGTATTGAGCGAGTGGCGTACTGAGCGAGTGGCGTACTGAGCGAGTGGCGTATTGAGTGAGTGGTTTTACTGAGCGAGTGGCATATTGAGCGAGTGGTTTTACTGAGCGAGTGGCGTATTGAGCGAGTGGCGTACTGAGCGAGTGGCGTATTGAGTGAGTGGCGTATTGAGCGAGTGGCGTACTAAGCGAGTGGCGTACTGAGTGAGTGGCGTATTGAGCGAGTGGCATATTGAGCGAGTGGCGTATTGGGCGAGTGGCGTACTAAGCGAGTGGCGTACTGAGCGAGTGGCGTACTGAGCGAGTGGCGTATTGAGCGAGTGGCGTACTGGGCGAGTGGCGTACTAAGCGAGTGGCGTACTGAGCGAGTGGCGTATTGAGCGAGTGGCGTATTGAGCGAGTGGCGTATTGAGCGAGTGGCGTATTGAGCGAGTGGCATATTGAGCGAGTGGCGTATTGAGCGAGTGGCATATTGAGCGAGTGGCGTACTGAGCGAGTGGCGTACTAAGCGAGTGGCGTATTGAGCGAGTGGCGTATTGAGCGAGTGGCGTATTGAGCGAGTGGCGTATTGAGCGAGTGGCATATTGAGCGAGTGGCGTATTGAGCGAGTGGCATATTGAGCGAGTGGCGTATTGAGCGAGTGGCGTACTGAGCGAGTGGCGTACTGAGCGAGTGGCGTACTGAGCGAGTGGCGTACTGAGCGAGTGGCGTATTGAGCGAGTGGCGTACTGGGCGAGTGGCGTACTAAGCGAGTGGCGTACTGAGCGAGTGGCGTACTAAGCGAGTGGCGTACTGAGCGAGTGGCGTACTGAGCGAGTGGCGTATTGAGCGAGTGGCGTACTGGGCGAGTGGCGTACTAAGCGAGTGGCGTACTGAGCGAGTGGCGTATTGAGCGAGTGGCGTACTAAGCGAGTGGCGTACTGAGCGAGTGGCGTATTGAGCGAGTGGCGTACTGAGCGAGTGGCGTATTGAGCGAGTGGCGTACTGAGCGAGTGGCGTACTGAGTGAGTGGCGTATTGAGCGAGTGGCATATTGAGCGAGTGGCATATTGAGCGAGTGGCATATTGAGCGAGTGGCGTACTGAGCGAGTGGCGTACTAAGCGAGTGGCGTATTGAGCAAGTGGCGTATTGAGCGAGTGGCGTATTGAGCGAGTGGCGTACTGAGCGAGTGGCGTATTGAGCGAGTGGCGTATTGAGCGAGTGGCGTATTGAGCGAGTGGCATATTGAGTGAGTGGCATATTGAGCGAGTGGCATATTGAGTGAGTGGCATATTGAGCGAGTGGCGTATTAAGCGAGTGGCATATTGAGCGAGTGGCGTACTGAGCGAGTGGCGTACTGAGCGAGTGGCATATTGAGCGAGTGGCGTACTAAGCGAGTGGCGTATTGAGCGAGTGGCATATTGAGCGAGTGGCGTACTAAGCGAGTGGCGTACTGAGCGAGTGGCATATTGAGCGAGTGGCGTACTAAGCGAGTGGCGTACTGAGCGAGTGGCGTACTGAGCGAGTGGCGTATTGAGCGAGTGGCGTACTGAGCGAGTGGCATATTGAGCGAGTGGCGTACTGAGCGAGTGGCGTATTGAGCGAGTGGCATATTGAGCGAGTGGCGTATTGAGCGAGTGGCATATTGAGCGAGTGGCGTATTGAGCGAGTGGCATATTGAGCGAGTGGCATATTGAGCGAGTGGCGTACTAAGCGAGTGGCGTATTGAGCGAGTGGCATATTGAGCGAGTGGCGTATTGAGCGAGTGGCATATTGAGCGAGTGGCGTATTGAGCGAGTGGCATATTGAGCGAGTGGCATATTGAGCGAGTGGCGTACTGAGCGAGTGGCGTATTGAGCGAGTGGCGTATTGAGCGAGTGGTTTACTGAGCGAGTGGCGTATTGAGCGAGTGGCGTACTGAGCGAGTGGCGTATTGAGCGAGTGGCGTACTGAGCGAGTGGCGTATTGAGTGAGTGGCGTATTGAGCGAGTGGCGTATTGAGTGAGTGGCGTATTGAGCGAGTGGCGTACTAAGCGAGTGGCGTACTGAGTGAGTGGCGTATTGAGCGAGTGGCATATTGAGCGAGTGGCGTATTGGGCGAGTGGCGTACTAAGCGAGTGGCGTATTGGGCGAGTGGCGTACTAAGCGAGTGGCGTATTGAGCGAGTGGCATACTGAGTGAGTGGCGTATTGAGCGAGTGGCGTATTGAGCGAGTGGCGTACTAAGCGAGTGGCGTACTGAGCGAGTGGCGTACTGAGCGAGTGGCATATTGAGCGAGTGGCGTATTGAGCGAGTGGCGTACTGAGCGAGTGGCGTATTGAGCGAGTGGCGTACTGAGCGAGTGGCGTACTGAGCGAGTGGCGTATTGAGCGAGTGGCGTATTGAGCGAGTGGCATATTGGGCGAGTGGCGTACTAAGCGAGTGGCGTACTGAGCGAGTGGCATATTGAGCGAGTGGCGTATTGAGCGAGTGGCGTACTGAGCGAGTGGCGTACTGAGCGAGTGGCGTACTGAGCGAGTGGCGTATTGAGCGAGTGGCATATTGAGCGAGTGGCATATTGAGCGAGTGGCGTACTGAGCGAGTGGCGTACTGAGCGAGTGGCGTACTGAGCGAGTGGCGTATTGAGCGAGTGGCATATTGAGCGAGTGGCGTATTGAGCGAGTGGCGTATTGAGCGAGTGGCGTACTGAGCGAGTGGCGTATTGAGCGAGTGGCATATTGAGCGAGTGGCGTATTGAGCGAGTGGCATATTGAGCGAGTGGCGTACTGAGCGAGTGGCGTATTGAGTGAGTGGCGTATTGAGTGAGTGGCATATTGAGTGAGTGGCATATTGAGCGAGTGGCGTACTAAGCGAGTGGCATATTGAGCGAGTGGCATATTGAGCGAGTGGCGTATTGAGCGAGTGGCATATTGAGCGAGTGGCGTATTGAGCGAGTGGCATATTGAGCGAGTGGCATATTGAGCGAGTGGCGTACTGAGCGAGTGGCGTATTGAGCGAGTGGCGTATTGAGCGAGTGGTTTACTGAGCGAGTGGCGTATTGAGCGAGTGGCGTACTGAGCGAGTGGCGTATTGAGCGAGTGGCGTACTGAGCGAGTGGCGTATTGAGTGAGTGGCGTATTGAGCGAGTGGCGTATTGAGTGAGTGGCGTATTGAGCGAGTGGCGTACTAAGCGAGTGGCGTACTGAGTGAGTGGCGTATTGAGCGAGTGGCATATTGAGCGAGTGGCGTATTGGGCGAGTGGCGTACTAAGCGAGTGGCGTATTGGGCGAGTGGCGTACTAAGCGAGTGGCGTATTGAGCGAGTGGCATACTGAGTGAGTGGCGTGCTGAGCGAGTGGCATATTGAGCGAGTGGCGTATTGAGCGAGTGGCGTACTGAGCGAGTGGCGTATTGAGCGAGTGGCGTACTGAGCGAGTGGCGTACTGAGCGAGTGGCGTATTGAGCGAGTGGCGTATTGAGCGAGTGGCATATTGGGCGAGTGGCGTACTAAGCGAGTGGCGTACTGAGCGAGTGGCATATTGAGCGAGTGGCGTACTGAGCGAGTGGCGTACTGAGCGAGTGGCGTATTGAGCGAGTGGCGTATTGAGCGAGTGGCATATTGGGCGAGTGGCGTACTAAGCGAGTGGCGTACTGAGCGAGTGGCATATTGAGCGAGTGGCGTATTGAGCGAGTGGCGTACTGAGCGAGTGGCGTATTGAGCGAGTGGCGTATTGAGCGAGTGGCGTACTGAGCGAGTGGCGTATTGAGCGAGTGGCATATTGAGCGAGTGGCGTATTGAGCGAGTGGCATATTGAGCGAGTGGCGTACTGAGCGAGTGGCGTATTGAGTGAGTGGCGTATTGAGTGAGTGGCATATTGAGTGAGTGGCATATTGAGCGAGTGGCGTACTAAGCGAGTGGCATATTGAGCGAGTGGCATATTGAGCGAGTGGCGTACTAAGCGAGTGGCATATTGAGCGAGTGGCGTACTGAGCGAGTGGCGTATTGAGCGAGTGGCATATTGAGCGAGTGGCGTACTAAGCGAGTGGCGTATTGAGCGAGTGGCATATTGAGCGAGTGGCGTACTAAGCGAGTGGCGTATTGAGCGAGTGGCATATTGAGCGAGTGGCGTATTGAGCGAGTGGCGTATTGAGCGAGTGGCATATTGAGTGAGTGGCGTATTGAGCGAGTGGCGTACTAAGCGAGTGGCGTATTGAGCGAGTGGCGTATTGAGCGAGTGGCATATTGAGCGAGTGGCATATTGAGCGAGTGGCGTACTAAGCGAGTGGCGTATTGAGCGAGTGGCATATTGAGCGAGTGGCATATTGAGCGAGTGGCGTATTGAGCGAGTGGCGTATTGAGCGAGTGGCGTATTGAGCGAGTGGCGTACTGAGCGAGTGGCGTACTAAGCGAGTGGCGTACTGAGCGAGTGGCGTATTGAGCGAGTGGCGTACTGAGCGAGTGGCGTACTAAGCGAGTGGCGTATTGAGCGAGTGGCGTACTAAGCGAGTGGCATATTGAGCGAGTGGCGTACTAAGCGAGTGGAATATTGAGCGAGTGGCGTACTAAGCGAGTGGCATATTGAGCGAGTGGCATATTGAGCGAGTGGCGTACTGAGCGAGTGGCGTACTGAGCGAGTGGCGTATTGAGCGAGTGGCGTATTGAGCGAGTGGCATATTGAGCGAGTGGCGTACTGAGCGAGTGGCATATTGAGCGAGTGGCGTATTGAGCGAGTGGCGTACTGAGCGAGTGGCGTACTGAGCGAGTGGCGTATTGAGCGAGTGGCGTACTGAGCGAGTGGCGTATTGAGCGAGTGCCGTACTGAGCGAGTGGCGTACTAAGCGAGTGGCGTACTAAGCGAGTGGCGTATTGAGCGAGTGGCATATTGAGCGAGTGGCGTACTAAGCGAGTGGCGTATTGAGCGAGTGGCGTATTGAGCGAGTGGCGTACTAAGCGAGTGGCGTACTGAGCGAGTGGCGTACTGAGCGAGTGGCGTATTGAGCGAGTGGCATACTGAGCGAGTGGCGTATTGAGCGAGTGGCATATTGAGCGAGTGGCGTATTGAGCGAGTGGCATACTGAGCGAGTGGCGTACTAAGCGAGTGGCGTACTAAGCGAGTGGCGTACTGAGCGAGTGGCGTATTGAGCGAGTGGCATATTGAGCGAGTGGCGTACTAAGCGAGTGGCGTATTGAGCGAGTGGCGTACTGAGCGAGTGGCGTATTGAGCGAGTGGCGTACTGAGCGAGTGGCGTATTGAGCGAGTGGCGTACTGAGCGAGTGGCGTACTAAGCGAGTGGCGTACTGAGCGAGTGGCGTACTAAGCGAGTGGCGTACTGAGCGAGTGGCGTACTGAGCGAGTGGCGTACTAAGCGAGTGGCGTATTGAGCGAGTGGCGTACTGAGTGAGTGGCGTACTGAGCGAGTGGCATATTGAGCGAGTGGCATATTGGGCGAGTGGCGTACTGAGCGAGTGGCATATTGGGCGAGTGGCGTACTAAGCGAGTGGCGTACTGAGCGAGTGGCATATTGAGCGAGTGGCGTATTGAGTGAGTGGCGTATTGAGTGAGTGGCATATTGAGCGAGTGGCGTACTAAGCGAGTGGCATATTGAGCGAGTGGCGTACTGAGCGAGTGGCGTATTGAGCGAGTGGCATATTGAGCGAGTGGCGTACTAAGCGAGTGGCGTATTGAGCGAGTGGCATATTGAGCGAGTGGCGTATTGAGCGAGTGGCATATTGAGCGAGTGGCGTATTGAGCGAGTGGCATATTGAGTGAGTGGCGTATTGAGCGAGTGGCGTACTAAGCGAGTGGCGTATTGAGCGAGTGGCGTATTGAGCGAGTGGCATACTGAGTGAGTGGCGTATTGAGCGAGTGGCGTACTAAGCGAGTGGCATATTGAGCGAGTGGCGTACTAAGCGAGTGGCGTATTGAGCGAGTGGCGTACTAAGCGAGTGGCATATTGAGCGAGTGGCATATTGAGCGAGTGGCGTACTGAGCGAGTGGCGTATTGAGCGAGTGGCATATTGAGCGAGTGGCGTACTGAGCGAGTGGCGTATTGAGCGAGTGGCATATTGAGCGAGTGGCATATTGAGCGAGTGGCGTATTGAGCGAGTGGCGTATTGAGCGAGTGGCATATTGAGCGAGTGGCATATTGAGCGAGTGGCGTACTAAGCGAGTGGCGTACTGAGCGAGTGGTTTTACTGAGCGAGTGGCATATTGAGCGAGTGGTTTTACTGAGCGAGTGGCGTATTGAGCGAGTGGCGTATTGAGCGAGTGGCGTATTGAGCGAGTGGCATATTGAGCGAGTGGCGTACTAAGCGAGTGGCATATTGAGCGAGTGGCATATTGAGCGAGTGGCGTATTGAGCGAGTGGCATATTGAGCGAGTGGCGTACTAAGCGAGTGGCATATTGAGCGAGTGGCATATTGAGCGAGTGGCGTACTAAGCGAGTGGCATATTGAGCGAGTGGCATATTGAGCGAGTGGCGTACTGAGCGAGTGGCGTATTGAGCGAGTGGCATATTGAGCGAGTGGCGTACTAAGCGAGTGGCATATTGAGCGAGTGGCATATTGAGCGAGTGGCGTATTGAGCGAGTGGCATATTGAGCGAGTGGTTTTACTGAGCGAGTGGCGTATTGAGCGAGTGGCGTACTGAGCGAGTGGCGTATTGAGCGAGTGGCATATTGAGCGAGTGGCGTACTAAGCGAGTGGCGTATTGAGCGAGTGGCATATTGAGCGAGTGGCGTATTGAGCGAGTGGCATATTGAGCGAGTGGTTTTACTGAGCGAGTGGCGTATTGAGTGAGTGGCGTATTGAGTGAGTGGCATATTGAGTGAGTGGCATATTGAGCGAGTGGCGTACTAAGCGAGTGGCATATTGAGCGAGTGGCGTACTGAGCGAGTGGCGTATTGAGCGAGTGGCATATTGAGCGAGTGGCATATTGAGCGAGTGGCGTACTGAGCGAGTGGCGTACTGAGCGAGTGGCGTATTGAGCGATTGGCGTATTGAGCGAGTGGCGTATTGAGCGAGTGGCGTACTGAGCGAGTGGCGTATTGAGCGAGTGGCGTACTGAGCGAGTGGCGTACTGAGCGAGTGGCGTACTGAGCGAGTGGCGTATTGAGCGAGTGGCGTATTGAGCGAGTGGCATATTGAGCGAGTGGCGTACTGAGCGAGTGGCGTACTGAGCGAGTGGCGTATTGAGCGAGTGGCGTACTGAGCGAGTGGCGTATTGAGCGAGTGGCGTATTGAGCGAGTGGCGTATTGAGCGAGTGGCGTATTGAGCGAGTGGCATATTGAGCGAGTGGCGTACTGAGCGAGTGGCATATTGAGCGAGTGGCGTATTGAGCGAGTGGCGTATTGAGCGAGTGGCGTATTGAGCGAGTGGCGTACTGAGCGAGTGGCGTATTGAGCGAGTGGCGTATTGAGCGAGTGGCATATTGAGCGAGTGGCGTACTGAGCGAGTGGCGTACTGAGCGAGTGGCGTACTGAGCGAGTGGCGTACTAAGCGAGTGGCGTACTGAGCGAGTGGCGTATTGAGCGAGTGGCGTACTAAGCGAGTGGCGTACTAAGCGAGTGGCGTACTGAGCGAGTGGCGTATTGAGCGAGTGGCGTACTGAGCGAGTGGCGTACTGAGCGAGTGGCGTACTAAGCGAGTGGCGTACTGAGCGAGTGGCGTATTGAGCGAGTGGCGTACTAAGCGAGTGGCGTACTAAGCGAGTGGCGTACTGAGCGAGTGGCGTATTGAGCGAGTGGCATATTGAGCGAGTGGCGTACTAAGCGAGTGGCGTACTGAGCGAGTGGCATATTGAGCGAGTGGCGTACTAAGCGAGTGGCGTATTGAGCGAGTGGCATATTGAGCGAGTGGCGTACTGAGCGAGTGGCGTATTGAGCGAGTGGCGTACTGAGCGAGTGGCGTATTGAGCGAGTGGCGTACTAAGCGAGTGGCGTACTAAGCGAGTGGCGTACTGAGCGAGTGGCGTATTGAGCGAGTGGCGTACTAAGCGAGTGGCGTACTAAGCGAGTGGCGTATTGAGCGAGTGGCGTATTGAGCGAGTGGCGTATTGAGCGAGTGGCGTATTGAGTGAGTGGCATATTGAGCGAGTGGCGTACTGAGCGAGTGGCGTATTGAGCGAGTGGCGTATTGAGCGAGTGGCATATTGAGCGAGTGGCGTATTGAGCGAGTGGCGTATTGAGCGAGTGGCGTACTAAGCGAGTGGCGTACTGAGCGAGTGGCGTATTGAGCGAGTGGCGTATTGAGCGAGTGGCATATTGAGCGAGTGGCGTACTAAGCGAGTGGCATATTGAGCGAGTGGCGTACTAAGCGAGTGGCGTATTGAGCGAGTGGCGTACTGAGCGAGTGGCGTACTGAGCGAGTGGCGTATTGAGCGAGTGGCGTACTAAGCGAGTGGCGTACTAAGCGAGTGGCGTATTGAGCGAGTGGCATATTGAGCGAGTGGCGTACTAAGCGAGTGGCGTATTGAGCGAGTGGCGTACTGAGCGAGTGGCATATTGAGCGAGTGGCATATTGAGCGAGTGGCGTATTGAGCGAGTGGCGTATTGAGCGAGTGGCATACTGAGCGAGTGGCATATTGAGCGAGTGGCGTATTGAGCGAGTGGCGTATTGAGCGAGTGGCGTACTAAACGAGTGGCGTATTGAGTGAGTGGCATATTGAGCGAGTGGCGTACTAAGCGAGTGGCGTACTGAGCGAGTGGCGTATTGAGCGAGTGGCGTATTGAGCGAGTGGCATATTGAGCGAGTGGCGTACTAAGCGAGTGGCATATTGAGCGAGTGGCGTACTAAGCGAGTGGCGTATTGAGCGAGTGGCGTACTGAGCGAGTGGCGTATTGAGCGAGTGGCATACTGAGTGAGCGAGTGGCATATTGAGCGAGTGGCGTATTGAGCGAGTGGCGTATTGAGCGAGTGGCATACTGAGCGAGTGGCATATTGAGCGAGTGGCGTATTGAGCGAGTGGCGTACTAAGCGAGTGGCGTACTGAGCGAGTGGCATATTGAGCGAGTGGCATATTGAGCGAGTGGCATACTGAGCGAGTGGCGTATTGAGCGAGTGGCGTATTGAGCGAGTGGCATATTGAGCGAGTGGCATACTGAGCGAGTGGCATATTGAGCGAGTGGCATATTGAGCGAGTGGCGTATTGAGCGAGTGGCGTATTGAGCGAGTGGCATATTGAGCGAGTGGCGTATTGAGCGAGTGGCGTATTGAGCGAGTGGCATATTGAGCGAGTGGCATATTGAGCGAGTGGCGTATTGAGCGAGTGGCGTATTGAGCGAGTGGCATATTGAGCGAGTGGCATATTGAGCGAGTGGCATATTGAGTGAGTGGCATACTGAGTGAGTGGCATATTGAGCGAGTGGCATATTGAGCGAGTGGCGTATTGAGCGAGTGGCATATTGAGCGAGTGGCATATTGAGCGAGTGGCGTATTGAGCGAGTGGCGTATTGAGCGAGTGGCATACTAAGCGAGTGGCGTATTGAGCGAGTGGCGTACTGAGCGAGTGGCGTACTAAGCGAGTGGCGTATTGAGCGAGTGGCGTACTGAGCGAGTGGCGTATTGAGCGAGTGGCGTACTGAGCGAGTGGCGTATTGAGCGAGTGGCGTACTAAGCGAGTGGCGTACTGAGCGAGTGGCGTACTGAGCGAGTGGCGTACTAAGCGAGTGGCGTACTGAGCGAGTGGCGTACTAAGCGAGTGGCGTACTGAGCGAGTGGCGTACTGAGCGAGTGGCGTACTAAGCGAGTGGCGTATTGAGCGAGTGGCATATTGAGCGAGTGGCATATTGGGCGAGTGGCGTACTAAGCGAGTGGCGTACTGAGCGAGTGGCATATTGAGCGAGTGGCATATTGGGCGAGTGGCGTACTAAGCGAGTGGCATATTGAGCGAGTGGCGTATTGAGCGAGTGGCTTATTGAGCGAGTGGCGTATTGAGCGAGTGGCATACTGAGCGAGTGGCGTACTAAGCGAGTGGCGTACTGAGCGAGTGGCGTACTGAGCGAGTGGCGTATTGAGCGAGTGGCATATTGAGCGAGTGGCATATTGAGCGAGTGGCGTACTGAGCGAGTGGCGTACTGAGCGAGTGGCATATTGAGCGAGTGGCGTACTGAGCGAGTGGCATATTGAGCGAGTGGCGTACTGAGCGAGTGGCATATTGAGCGAGTGGCATATTGAGCGAGTGGCGTACTGAGCGAGTGGCGTACTGAGCGAGTGGCGTATTGAGCGAGTGGCGTATTGAGCGAGTGGCCTATTGAGCGAGTGGCGTACTGAGTGAGTGGCGTACTAAGTGAGTGGCGTATTGAGTGAGTGGCGTATTGAGCGAGTGGCATATTGAGCGAGTGGCATATTGAGCGAGTGGCATATTGAGCGAGTGGCGTATTGAGCGAGTGGCGTACTGAGTGAGTGGCGTACTGAGTGAGTGGCGTATTGAGCGAGTGGCGTACTGAGTGAGTGGCGTATTGAGCGAGTGGCGTATTGAGCGAGTGGCGTATTGAGCGAGTGGCATATTGAGCGAGTGGCATATTGAGCGAGTGGCGTATTGAGCGAGTGGCCTATTGAGCGAGTGGCGTATTGAGCGAGTGGCATATTGAGCGAGTGGCGTATTGAGCGAGTGGCCTATTGAGCGAGTGGCGTATTGAGCGAGTGGCATATTGAGCGAGTGGCGTATTGAGCGAGTGGCGTATTGAGCGAGTGGCCTATTGAGCGAGTGGCGTATTGAGCGAGTGGCATATTGAGCGAGTGGCGTATTGAGCGAGTGGCGTATTGAGTGAGTGGCGTATTGAGCGAGTGGCGTATTGAGCGAGTGGCGTACTGAGTGAGTGGCGTATTGAGCGAGTGGCATATTGAGCGAGTGGCATATTGAGCGAGTGGCGTACTGAGCGAGTGGCGTACTGAGCGAGTGGCGTACTGAGCGAGTGGCGTATTGAGCGAGTGGCGTATTGAGCGAGTGGCGTACTGAGCGAGTGGCGTACTGAGCGAGTGGCGTACTGAGCGAGTGGCGTATTGAGCGAGTGGCATATTGACCGAGTGGCATACTGAGCGAGTGGCGTATTGAGCGAGTGGCGTATTGAGCGAGTGGCGTATTGAGCGAGTGGCGTACTAAGCGAGTGGCATATTGAGCGAGTGGCGTACTAAGCGAGTGGCGTATTGAGCGAGTGGCATATTGAGCGAGTGGCGTATTGAGCGAGTGGCGTATTGAGCGAGTGGCGTATTGAGCGAGTGGCGTACTGAGCGAGTGGCGTATTGAGCGAGTGGCATATTGAGCGAGTGGCGTACTGAGCGAGTGGCATATTGAGCGAGTGGCGTACTAAGCGAGTGGCATATTGAGCGAGTGGCGTACTAAGCGAGTGGCGTATTGAGCGAGTGGCGTACTAAGCGAGTGGCATATTGAGCGAGTGGCGTACTAAGCGAGTGGCATATTGAGCGAGTGGCATATTGAGCGAGTGGCGTACTGAGCGAGTGGCGTATTGAGCGAGTGGCATATTGAGTGAGTGGCATACTGAGTGAGTGGCGTATTGAGCGAGTGGCGTACTAAGCGAGTGGCGTATTGAGCGAGTGGCGTACTAAGCGAGTGGCATATTGAGTGAGTGGCATACTGAGTGAGTGGCGTATTGAGCGAGTGGCGTACTAAGCGAGTGGCGTATTGAGCGAGTGGCGTACTAAGCGAGTGGCGTATTGAGCGAGTGGCATATTGAGCGAGTGGCGTACTGAGTGAGTGGCGTACTGAGCGAGTGGCATATTGAGCGAGTGGCGTACTGAGCGAGTGGCATATTGAGCGAGTGGCGTACTGAGTGAGTGGCGTACTGAGCGAGTGGCGTACTGAGCGAGTGGCGTATTGAGCGAGTGGCGTATTGAGCGAGTGGCGTATTGAGCGAGTGGCGTATTGAGCGAGTGGCGTACTAAGCGAGTGGCGTATTGAGCGAGTGGCATACTGAGCGAGTGGTTTTACTGAGCGAGTGGCATATTGAGCGAGTGGCGTATTGAGCGAGTGGTTTTACTGAGCGAGTGGCATATTGAGCGAGTGGCGTACTGAGCGAGTGGCATATTGAGCGAGTGGTTTTACTGAGCGAGTGGCATATTGAGCGAGTGGCGTACTGAGTGAGTGGCATATTGAGCGAGTGGCGTACTGAGCGAGTGGCGTATTGAGCGAGTGGCATATTGAGCGAGTGGCGTATTGAGCGAGTGGCGTATTGAGCGAGTGGCATACTGAGTGAGTGGCGTATTGAGCGAGTGGCGTATTGAGCGAGTGGCGTACTGAGCGAGTGGCATATTGAGCGAGTGGCGTACTGAGCGAGTGGCATATTGAGCGAGTGGCGTACTGAGTGAGTGGCGTACTGAGCGAGTGGCGTACTGAGTGAGTGGCATATTGAGCGAGTGGCGTACTGAGCGAGTGGCATATTGAGCGAGTGGCGTACTGAGTGAGTGGCGTACTGAGCGAGTGGCGTACTGAGCGAGTGGCGTATTGAGCGAGTGGCGTATTGAGCGAGTGGCGTATTGAGCGAGTGGCGTATTGAGCGAGTGGCGTACTGAGCGAGTGGCGTACTGAGCGAGTGGCGTATTGAGCGAGTGGCGTATTGAGCGAGTGGCATATTGAGCGAGTGGCGTACTGAGTGAGTGGCGTATTGAGCGAGTGGTTTTACTGAGCGAGTGGCATATTGAGCGAGTGGCATATTGAGCGAGTGGTTTTACTGAGCGAGTGGCATATTGAGCGAGTGGTTTTACTGAGCGAGTGGCATATTGAGCGAGTGGCGTACTGAGCGAGTGGCGTATTGAGCGAGTGGCATATTGAGCGAGTGGCGTATTGAGCGAGTGGCGTATTGAGCGAGTGGCATACTGAGTGAGTGGCGTATTGAGCGAGTGGCGTATTGAGTGAGTGGCATATTGAGCGAGTGGCATACTGAGCGAGTGGCGTACTGAGCGAGTGGCATATTGAGCGAGTGGCATACTGAGCGAGTGGCATACTGAGTGAGTGGCGTATTGAGCGAGTGGCGTACTGAGCGAGTGGCATATTGAGCGAGTGGCATATTGAGCGAGTGGCGTACTAAGCGAGTGGCGTATTGAGCGAGTGGCATATTGAGCGAGTGGCGTACTGAGCGAGTGGCGTACTGAGCGAGTGGCATATTGAGCGAGTGGCGTACTGAGCGAGTGGCATATTGAGCGAGTGGCGTACTGAGCGAGTGGCGTACTGAGCGAGTGGCGTACTGAGCGAGTGGCGTATTGAGCGAGTGGCGTATTGAGCGAGTGGCGTATTGAGCGAGTGGCGTATTGAGCGAGTGGCGTATTGAGTGAGTGGCGTGTTGAGCGAGTGGCGTACTGAGCGAGTGGCGTATTGAGCGAGTGGCGTATTGAGCGAGTGGCGTATTGAGCGAGTGGCGTATTGAGCGAGTGGCGTACTGAGCGAGTGGCGTATTGAGCGAGTGGCATATTGAGCGAGTGGCGTACTAAGCGAGTGGCGTATTGAGCGAGTGGCATATTGAGCGAGTGGCGTACTGAGCGAGTGGCGTATTGAGCGAGTGGCATACTAAGCGAGTGGCGTACTGAGCGAGTGGCATATTGAGCGAGTGGCGTACTAAGCGAGTGGCGTACTGAGCGAGTGGCATATTGAGCGAGTGGCGTACTGAGCGAGTGGCGTACTGAGCGAGTGGCATATTGAGCGAGTGGCGTACTGAGCGAGTGGCATATTGAGCGAGTGGCGTACTGAGCGAGTGGCATATTGAGCGAGTGGCGTACTGAGTGAGTGGCGTACTGAGCGAGTGGCGTATTGAGCGAGTGGCGTATTGAGCGAGTGGCGTATTGAGCGAGTGGCGTATTGAGCGAGTGGCGTATTGAGCGAGTGGCGTACTGAGCGAGTGGCGTATTGAGCGAGTGGCGTATTGAGCGAGTGGCGTACTAAGCGAGTGGCGTATTGAGCGAGTGGCATACTGAGCAAGTTGCGTACTGAGCGAGTGGCGTACTAAGCGAGTGGCGTACTAAGCGAGTGGCATATTGAGCGAGTGGCGTACTAAGCGAGTGGCGTATTGAGCGAGTGGCGTATTGAGCGAGTGGCGTATTGAGCGAGTGGCGTACTGAGCGAGTGGCGTATTGAGCGAGTGGCATATTGAGCAAGTGGCGTACTAAGCGAGTGGCGTACTAAGCGAGTGGCATATTGAGCGAGTGGCATATTGAGCGAGTGGCGTACTAAGCGAGTGGCGTATTGAGCGAGTGGCATATTGAGCGAGTGGCGTATTGAGCGAGTGGCGTATTGAGCGAGTGGCGTATTGAGCGAGTGGCGTACTGAGCGAGTGGCGTATTGAGCGAGTGGCGTACTGAGCGAGTGGCGTATTGAGCGAGTGGCGTATTGAGCGAGTGGCGTATTGAGCGAGTGGCGTATTGAGCGAGTGGCGTACTGAGCGAGTGGCGTATTGAGCGAGTGGCGTATTGAGCGAGTGGCGTACTGAGCGAGTGGCGTACTGAGCGAGTGGCGTACTGAGCGAGTGGCGTACTGAGCGAGTGGCGTATTGAGCGAGTGGCGTACTGAGCGAGTGGCGTACTGAGCGAGTGGCATATTGAGCGAGTGGCGTACTGAGCGAGTGGCATACTGAGCGAGTGGCGTACTGAGCGAGTGGCGTATTGAGCGAGTGGCGTACTGAGCGAGTGGCGTACTGAGCGAGTGGCATACTGAGCGAGTGGCGTACTGAGCGAGTGGCATACTGAGCGAGTGGCGTACTGAGCGAGTGGCATATTGAGCGAGTGGCGTAGTGAGCGAGTGGCGTACTAAGCGAGTGGCGTATTGAGCGAGTGGCGTGCTGAGCGAGTTGCATATTGAGCGAGTGGCGTATTGAGCGAGTGGCGTACTAAGCGAGTGGTGTCCCAAAGACAGTGCAATCTTGTTCCCAGTCTAGTTTTACATTTTTGGCAGTTTGGAGAGACCCCTGCTGTATATTTACTATATATATATATGGAGATATATAGACATTCTGTAAAATATTATACTGCACTTCTCTGAGTCTGTTGCATATTGAGATTTTTGAGGGTAAGAGTAAAATTTCCTCCCATGTATCACTGTCTATTGTTATTTTCAACTGAGTCTCCCATGATTTCTGTAAGAATGACAGTCTGCCTATAGTCAAGTGTTGCAGCTTGGAATAAAATTTCGAGACAAAGTGACCTTGTTTAAAACTATCTAAGAGTGTCTTTTCCAGTAAATGAAAGTCATCTGGAAGACTGAGAGTATTCATTTTTGTATATACATAATGTCTGACCTGCAGGTATTTGTAAAACTCTTTTGTTTGTAGTTTGTATGTGGCCTGTAATGATTCAAATGTTTTGAATCTTCCCCTATCCCAAAGGTCGTAAATATGGTGAATTCCTGCTTCATACCAGTTATGAAAGTTAGAACCAGTGCCCCCATCGGTTAAATCGGGATTATCCGTCATTGTCGTTAAACAGCTCAATTTATGTTTAGCCCCAAATAATTTCCGTAGAGATTTCCAAGCAATTCTCACATTACTGATGAAAAAATTGTCTCTCACCATGATTGGTAGTTCACTCCTACTCTTATCAAGTAAATTAACAGGAGAGTACGGCTTGGAGAAGGTTGCTTCAATCTCGAACCATGGTGGCTTTGGTTGATTAGTTGCCCATATTGAGATAATCCTGGTTTGCATTGAGTTTGTATAATTTGTAATATTGGGGAGGCCCCATCCTCCTTGCTCTTTCGGCAGTTGCAGTATATCTAGCTTAATTTTAGGCTTTCTGCCAGCCCATATGAAGTCAGAGAGGGCTTTATTTATATATTTACTGTTATTTCTTTTCAAAGATATAAAGAGCATGGATAGAGGATAAATAATTTTGGGGAGAATTATCATTTTGACAAGACTGACTCTGCCAAGAAAGGATACAGGAAGCTTCTTCCAACCCAACATTTTGTCCTTAATGTGTTTTACCATGGGGTTTACATTCTCAGCATAAAGTTGACTAATTTTAGGTGTATGTAAATCCGTCTGGTGCCCAGCGAAAGGGTTTTACAAAGTCCGGTTCATATTCATTCGAAAAACCAAGAGGCATGATTTCCAATTTTGTGAAATTAATCTTATATCCAGAAATATGACCAAATTCTTTCACACTGCTGATTAGCGCAGGTATTGAGTTTGGTGGGTCTGTTAGTGTGAGAAGGATATCATCTGCGTACAGTAAAATTTTGTGTTGTGTCGTTCCTATCACTGTTCCTGCAATATTGGGGTTTTGCCGAATAGCAATTGCTAATGGCTATAGCTAAAGAAAACAACAAAGGTGATAGTGGTGACCCTTGGGCTGTGCCTCTTTTAAGTTGAAATTGTGTCGAAATTAGACCATTTGTTAAGACTGAAGCAATGGGAGTCTTGTATAAAAGCTGTACCCATCGGCTAAAATCTGAATGAAAGCCAAATCTTTTCAGCACTTCAAGCATGTATTTTTGCTCAATGCGATCAAACGCTTTCTCTGCATCCATTGTTACTATAGCGCTTGGGGTTTGAATAAAATTAAGATGGTGAATAATATTAATCAAACGTCTTGTGTTATTTGATGAAGTACGGCCTTTTATAAACCCTGTTTGGTCTGCATTGACTATATCAGTCACCACTCTTTCCAACCGATTAGCCATTATTTTTGAAAGTATTTTAACATCCACTCCAAGTAGGCTAATTGGTCGATAAGAAGAACACAGCTCTGGATCTTTTCCTTTTTTGGGAATTACTATGATATGAGCAAAGTACATAGATTTTGGGAGTTCACCTTTTCAAAAGATTTGTTGAACACACGCTGTAAGAGTTTGCTAATTTTTGCTTTCATCTTTTTATAAAACTGTACACAGAATCCATCAGCCCCTGGACTTTTATCTGACTGGAGTGAGGAAATTGCTTTATCAATTTCTGTTACTGTAACAGGTCCTTCCAAAAGTTTAGCTCTTCCATCTGCTAGCTGAGGCATCTCTAAGCCATCTAGGAAGTCAATTCTGAGGTATACAAGGTTTCATAAAATTTCTGGAAGCATTCATTGATCTTTGCATTGTTTGTTTGACGGATTTGATCCTCATCAAATATTGCAGAGATAAAAGTTTTTTGGGGGGAGTTTCTTGCAAGACGAGCTAAGAACTTATTTGGCTTATTCCCGAATTCAAACATTCTTTGTCTCGCAAATAAAATATCAGACTCAGCCTTCTTTGTAAGCAAATTGGCTAATAGTATTCTTGCCTCCTTTAACTCTTTAAGCGTTCCTTCCGATTTGGATCTATGAAAATCTTCCTCTAGTTTTTTAATTTTCTTTTCAATTCTTGTTCAATTATTATATTTGAACAGTCCATTTCAGCAATTTTTCCGAGTAGGAAGGCAAAAAAGTCTCCGTCATATACATTTGGAGCATAAACATTTCCAAGTAGTACTGATTCTCCATATAATTCTCCTTTTACCAGAACTATCCTTCCCTCTGCATCTTTAAAACTTTCTTTAGCTGTAAATGGCAACGATCTATGAACTAATATAATTGCGCCCCTTTTGTTTGTAGAGTAAGATGTAAAAAATATCTGCCCGACCCATTCCCTGAGATACTTTTTGTGCTCCTCCTCATTCAAATGGGTTTCTTGGAGGAAGGCAACCTGGATGTTTTCCTTTTTAAGATAGTTTAGAACAGCCTTCCTTTTGACAACGTTATTGGAGCCCTTGATATTCCATGTACAAAACCTAATATTCATATTTAATCAACCTTTACATCCTGCTGCATGGTCTTGTTTACCTTATAACATTTTGATCTGCTTTTAACACGAAATCCTGCCTGGACAAAAACAAAAAACACAAGAACAATCCGAGCAAAAATGAACTAAAGCTCAGATAAATCCCATCTAGAGTGGCTAAAACAGAGCCAAGAAAAATAAAAAACAAAAACCTTTTCATACTCTAACTATACCAGTAGAGCTGGGGGGGCAAAAGATGCAGAGCGAAAGAGAAAAGAAAAAAAACAAAAACAAACCTAATATATATCAGGGGCCTGTACTACGAAGAAAGTTCAACATACCCAGGATATCTTTTCCTTATCCAGATTCACTAACCCGGACAATTGCAATCACGCTAAGCGGTCACACGACGGTGGTTATCAACTCGGTATATCAACCCAGGTTTCTCCAATCTGGATATGAGCGCGTGCACATAAAAGGGGCGGTGTTTTCAGCGCATGACCAATCGCAAGCATGGAGAAGTCCGCTGTCAGAGCCGCTTATTTCAGTAGCGAAGAGCAAACAATAATTTTACGGAAATATGATGAGTATAGGCATAGAATACAGGCAAAAAGCAACACAGTTGCAGCTGCAAAATGCAGGAAAGACAGCTGGCAAAAGATTGCTGACTGTATAAATGCGTAAGTTCATAGGGATATAAACATCACTGCCCCATCATTAGGGCATAAGTAGATCTGACTATAATTACAGTTGTCTATTCTGTTAAATGCATGTGTTGCTTAGATGTATTCGTATGGCGTGCAGAGCCGGATTAACGCAAAGGCAAACTAGGCACGTGCCTAGGGCCCGATTGACAGGGGGCCCAGACAGAGGGACAAAAAAAAAAAAAAAAAAAAAAAAAAAAATTTATTTTTTTTTGTCTGCACACATATTAATGGTTGAAAACAGGCCGGTGAAAACCTAAGGCATATATATATGTGCATTATTACTATATTTAGTATACATACATATATATATATATACGCATACATACGCACAGGGCCGCCACAAGGGATGTGCGAACCGTGCGACCGCACGGGGCCTCGCGCCCCAAGGGGCCTGGCGCTATGGGCCGTTTTTTTTTTTCCCCAATTTTTTTTTTTTCGTTTTTTTTTCCTTTTTTCCCTCATAAATATCAACAGTCACGTTCCATTACAGACCTAAATGTGTACTAGTCTGTGCATATCAATAAATATATGTGCAATGATGCGCGTGTCTGTTGTTCAATACAACTGATCAGACCAAGCGCAGACACAAGGTCTCTGATCCAGACGGTGGAGTTGGAACAAACTGTCACACAATGTCGACAGAACGAGACAGATTCAGGAAATTTCCATCAGGGGATGAAAAAAGAAAAAAACTAAAGAAAATGGAAGAGTTTAATGCCTCTCTGAAAGGCTCGTTTGATAAATTTGTTACAAAAATCACCGATCCGACCGGGTCTCAAGCAGCCGTGGGGCCCCGCGTCGAGGCAAGAGATGATGATGAGGCAGGGGAAGGTATCCAGTATTTTGATAATTGGAGAGTTAAAATTGCGTATATAGACACCCGATCCGACCCGTAAAAACCCCAAAATTTTGCTTGCGCTCGCTACGCTCACGCGCGAGGGGCCCCCCCCTAGCCATTTCACACAGGGCCTCACAAATCTCCCAAACGGCTCTGCAAACGCATACACATACATACATATACCAGATGTATGTATGTATGAAGGGATTAGATGGTGTTGCGATGGCTTCCAGTGCAACTGTGAGAAACCTTGGTGTTGTTTTCGATCAGGATTTGTCGTTTAAACCATATGTTAATCAGGTTTGTAAAATAGCGTTTTTCCATCTCCGTAATATTGCAAAAATTAGGAAAATCCTCTCGCAGAGGGATGCAGAGAAACTAGTTCATGCGTTTGTATCTTCTAGACTGGATTACTGTAATGTGTTGTTAGCAGGATGTCCAAGTAATTTGCTGAATAGGCTCCAGCTGATCCAAAATGCAGCAGCACGAGTACTGACAGGAATTAGCAGGAGAGACCACGTCTCTCCAGTGTTAGCGTCGCTCCATTGGCTACCTGTAAAATTCAGAATTCAATTTAAAATTTTATTACTTGCATATAAAGCCCAAAACGGCTTAGCTCCGCAGTATTTACAAGATTTGATAGTACCTTATGTTCCTGGCCGAGCTCTCCGCTCCCAGGGTGCAGGTTTACTCGTAGTTCCTAGAGTATCTAAATGTAGATTTGGAGGGCGGGCGTTCTGCTATCAGGCACCATTACTATGGAACCAACTTCCAATCTGGGTTAAGGAGGCTGACACCACCTCCACCTTTAAAACTAAACTTAAAACCTTTCTGTTTAGTAAAGCTTATAGTTAGTGTTAAGTAAACCTCTAGCTGGTGTTGGTAAATCTCTAGGTAGTGTAAACTCTAGTGTGTTAGAGTCAGTAGTCATTGTCGCAGCTATAGAACAAAACTATAATAGTTAGTCTCAAATATAGCTTCGCGGTAGATATGCTGCTATAGGCCTATGCTGCAGGGGGGCACCGACATGATCCGCTGGGCGGTGCCTCTCACCCTTCTTCTCCTCTCCTCTTCCCTGCCTCTCTTCTCCATTACCATTTTTATTTATTATAAATATCTCATAGCTATCATTTTTGTCCATCGTTCCTGTAGTTTCTTGTGCCGGCCCCCCTTTTTTCTCTTTTGTGTATGTTTGCAGGCCGGAGCCTCAGGAGCTGCGTTCTGGCCTGTGTTCCCGGCCCTCCCCCCCCTCTGGTCATCCCATTGCTTCTTCCACCTGCCTACGTGGATGTCTGCTGTTGCTGCTTCCGCCTGCCTGCACCCCCCCCCCCCTCTGGTCATCCCGCTGCTGCTTCCACATGACTGTTGTGTGCTGCTGACGCCCCCCCCCCCCCCCCCCTCTGGTCATCCCGCTGCTGCTTCCACCTGCCTGCTGTGTGCTGTCGACGTCCCTGACTCCCCCAGTCTGGCCTTCGGCAGGAGGGTCCCCCCTTATGAGCCTGGTCCTGCTCAAGGTTTCTTCCCTCCTAAAGGGGAGTTTTTCCTTGCCACTGTTTGGCTTAAGGCTTTTCTCCCACTAGGGGAGTTTTTACCTGCCATTGTTTATATAATAATTGCTCGGGGGTTTATGTTTATGTTTATGTTTATGTTTATGTTTATGTTTATGTTCATGTTCTGGATCTCTGGAAAGCGTCTAGAGACAACATCTGTTGTATTAGACGCTATATAAATAAAATTGAATTGAATTGAATTGAATATACACATACATACATATACGTATGATTTTCTGCAAAATGCTCACAATCGATAAGATAAGGATAATTTAATAGCATTTAATAGAGCATTGTAATAACGTATAAATAATAAAAATCTAAAAATAGTCTGATAGACTGTTTAATATACAACACATGACTTATTTTGGAATACAAAGAACCAACTTGACTATGACTATGCTATGTAAAATGTGAATTAACTTTTATTAGTAACTTTGGTAAGTTTAAGATTTCATAAATAACATCGATGGAGGGGGGCCCAAAAATCACAGTCTGCCTAGTGTAGTCCATTTATTTAATCCGGCTCTGATGGCGTGTATGACAATTGTAGCCTCATTTCTTCAGCTGCAACCCCAGCGGAGTGAAACGCACATGGGAGCAAATAAAAAATAAATATAAAAACATAATTCAAAGCGGTAAGTAGGCTCACTTTCATATCTTAGAAGTACAACAAGTACAAGGCTTTAGTGTTTCTATCACTCTCTGTTTTAGGATGATATCAGTATACAAAAGCACAATGAAATAGCATTGACATTACTTGCAGCAAACAGAAAAAAAATGACAAGAAGAAGATCGGAGGGATCCTCTCACGATCCGCGCACCGAGCTCCACTGGATTCATTTTCCAAGAGAGCTGATTGGTCAGTGGGCGGTGCTTTTATACCCGGCGATCTGTATCTCGAACATAACCTGCTCCGGAGCAGGTTAGCTGTTCAGCATAAGTTACCATGGCGATGTACCCCGGTAAGAAGTGAACCACCGTCGTAGTCCTGAAAACCCAGGGTTAAACCTGAAGTTACCTCGCTAACCCCAAATCCCGCTTCGTAGTACAGGCCCCTGGTCTCCTCATCTGGATTATATTCCAGCCATAATACCAGCATGACGCCGACTATGTAAAAAACAGTAGTGAACGAAAGATAAAGTAAAGTGAAAAATAGCACTGGTCAGGGTCACAAACGACCTGCTGATGGCAGCAGATGCTGGCTCTCCATCCCTCCTTGTCCTGCTTGACCTGACCGCTGCATTTGATACAGTCGACCACAGGATCCTCCTACACCGCCTACAGTTCACCTTCGGACTCTCCAGCACCGCCCTAAAATGGTTCCACTCTTACCTTTAGAGTTTAGAGTTTAGAGTTTGCATAAGATGCATAAAGCACTGCGCAAGGAGGGAACGAAGTTCTATAGCGAACTTGTACAAGGTTCCACCCCTGTCAAAAAAACAAAACAAAGGACAAGCAGACAGCATGCATGAGCTAAACAACAACAAAAGACAAAGATCAATAGCAACAGGAATTCAAGTACTTGAAACAACTAATAGTAAAAAACACAAAGAAAGAATCAAAAATGTGACAAAAGCAGAACAATGAGAAAGAATATATAATTAAAGGTCGATAAAATTAAAGGTCGAGTAGAGAAAGTAAATTAGGTTCCTGTGGAAAGTAAAAATTCCTTTAGGTTTTTTTTGAACATGCATTGGGAGGAGGTGGACCTCAGTGAAGAGTTTAAATGCATTGGGAGGAGGTGGACCTCAGTGAAGAGTTTAAATGCATTGGGAGGAGGTGGACCTCAGTGAAGAGTTTAAATGCATTGGGAGGAGGTGGACCTCAGTGAAGAGTTTAAATGCATTGGGAGGAGGTGGACCTCAGTGAAGAGTTTAAATGCATTGGGAGGAGGTGGACCTCAGTGAAGAGTTTAAATGCATTGGGAGGAGGTGGACCTCAGTGAAGAGTTTAAATGCATTGGGAGGAGGTGGACCTCAGTGAAGAGTTTAAGTCAGACCAGAGCTTGGGGCCTCTATAGGTAATGTTGAATTGGTGACTTGAGGTTCGGGAGGACGGTATAGATAAGCTATTGTTACTAAACCTTGTTTGATATGAGTGAAAGTCTGTTGTCAGAATAAAGAAATTGTGAAAAGTAATAGGCAGATCTTGTTTCCTGTATATAAACTTATGAATAAAGAGGCATGTTTGATAGGCATTCACCTTACCAATAGGTAAGACTCGATACTTCAGAAAAAGAGGCGCTGATGGCGCATATCTAGAGGAGTGGGAGATCAATCTCAGAAACCTCTTCTGCAATAAGAGTTACCTCACTGGAAGAACTGAGTTTGTTGCCTTGGGGAACGCCAAATCCAGTATACATAACATCACCTGTGGGGTCCCCCAAGGATCGGTGCTCGGTCCAACCCTTTTCATCCTTTACATCTTTCCTCTTGGTCACATCATTAGGAAGACTCTCTTTTCATTGTTATGCCGATGACACACAACTGTACGTTAAAACTGGTTGCACCTCCTCTGAAACTACACCCTCACCATCTGCACTCTCCATCTGCCTGGAGGAGATAAAGGCGTGGATGAACCACAACTATCTACAGCTAAATAGCTCTAAAACTGAAGCCATTCTCATCGGTACTCCCCACCAGCTACTCTCATCATCCATAACCAGCATCTCCTTCTCTGGCCAAACCATCCCACTTCCCAAAACAGTCACCAATCTGGGTGTCAAGTTCGACCCCCATCTGGCATTTGAATCCCACATCAAACACCTCTGCAAAACCTCCTTTTACCATCTACGAAACATCGTCAAGCTACGCCCATTTCTGACTCTTCAAGACGCAGAAAAACTGGTCCACGCCTTTGTCTCCTCCAGGCTCGACTACTGCAATGCACTCCTCATCGGGATTCCTGGCAAGAGCCTTCAAAAGCTCCAGCTTATTCAAAACAGCACTGCCAGGATCCTGATGAGGGTGTGAAAACATGAACACATCACACCCATCCTCCGTTCCCTCCACTGAACACATCACACCCGTCCTCCGTTCCCTCCACTGGCTTCCCATCCATCACCCAATTGAATATAAAATCTCCCTGCTCACCTACCACTGTGTTCATGGAAATGCAGGACCTCATCTCACCCCAAATCTGCCAAAGAACCCTCCGCTCAGCTGACAAACAAGACCTCCACCCCCCCAGAACAAACACGACCTCCACCCCCCCAGAACATCGGTCATTCCAGGCAGTTAAGGCTCTGGAACTCCTGCCTGACCACCTGAGGCCCCCCAGACCACAGACTGTTTTAAAAAAAACTTAAAAACGTTACTTTTTAAGAAAGCCTATCCCTGATGTCCTGGTCTTTTAGAATGTCCTTGTGCTTTTTTTGCTAATTTAGCTTTTTTATTTTTTTTAATTTTTTTTTTATTTTTATTTCTCTTTTATTTTTATTTTCTATTTTTTCTTTTTTTCTAATCTTTATTGTAAGCGCTTTGAGACTTGTTCTTCAGGTGAAAATGCGCTCTATAAATACAATTTATTATTATTATTATTATTATTATTATAAATACCCGTGTACAAGTGTCCTTAAAATTAAGATGAACAAAATTGTCTTAATGTTACCGACTGCTCACTGAGCGTTGTGCATACCGTTCTTTAGGATATTTATTGTGTTTACCTGGTCACAGGTAAAATGATAGTCACTGCGTAGCAGGGAGCGTCTTCAGGTAGTTGTTAATTTCCTTCATTGTGGAAAGGGAGATCGGTTTTCCATTTGGAGGGAGAACCCTAATCACAGCTGGATACGCAAATGCGTATTTGATCCCCGCCTCCCGGAGCCTTCTGCGCGCGTCTGCAGATTCTTGCAGAAAAGTCCTGGTAAAAAGACACTACCTGACCATCCACCATGACTCTGCCCTTGTTTCTCGCCGCGGTTAAGATCCTCTGTCTGTCAGTGTAGTCGTGAAGCCTCAGCAGGACGGCGCGGGGACTCTTGTCTGCCGGCGGCTCCCGCTGGCGGTCCCACCCGGTGCGCTCGTTCTATCTTCAGCCGCTCCCCTTGCATGTCCACGTTCAAGATCTCAGGGATCCACGCAGCAAAAAACGCGGGTGCGTTTTTGCCTTCAGTGCCTTCTTTCAGTCCAATAATCCTGACGTTTTTTCGTCGACTCTGGTTCTCATAATTCTCCAGCTTTTCCATCATGTTTTTAAGCGTTGACTCCACCGATGTAAGCCGTGGCGCACACGCCGCTGCGTTATCCTCCAGATCGGAGACTCGTTGTTCCACCGTCTCCAGTCTGCCCACCAGCTTGTCTAACTTTTCAGACATCTCTGTGACTGGTTTCAGGATATCAGCGAATTTAGTGTCCAGCATCTTCTCAATATTGCGTGTCACCTGTTGAACCACTGTGCCTTCGGTAGTGATGCCGGCGGAGTCTTCTCCGGGCTCGGTGCAGGATTCAGGCTCTGTATCATCGCCTGGGTTAGCTGCCGCTTCGCTAGCCGTCGACCTGATGCTCTTTTTCCTATTTTCTCTTTTTTTGGGCATAGTGAAAAAGTTTTCCAATGAAATGTTCCACGTCTATGTCGATTTAAAGATAGTTTAACCACAGTTTGAGCATCGGGAAAAACCAGAGATATTGTTTAATTTAAATCCAGCGAGGGGACCAAAAGCAGCACGTCTATCCTCCTCGGTGCATCACGTGACCCCCCACCTCTGTACATTTTAATATCTGAAATCTTGTGCTCCCTCTTGGCCAGGACACCCTTGCAAAAGAGATTTTTAATCTCAATGTGTTTCTTTTCCTGGTTAAATAAAGGTTAAAAAAAATAAAAATACTTGCGTATAAAGCCCAAAACGGCTCAGCTCCGCAATATTTGCAAGACCTGATAGAGCCTTATGTTCCTGGCAGAGCTGTCCGCTCTCAGAGTGCAGGTTTACTCGTAGTTCCTAGAGAGAAATGTAGATTTGGAGGGCGGGCGTTCTGTTCCTGGTCCAGGTCCTGGTCCTGACCAGGACCTGATCCAGGTCCAGGTCCAGGTTTCTTCCTCCTAAAGGGGAGTTTTTCTTGCCACTGTTTGGCTTAAGGTTTTTCTCCCACTAAGGGAGTTTTTACCTGTCATTGTTTATGTAATAATTGCTCGGGGGTTTATGTTTATGTTTATGTTTATGTTCTGGAAAGATCCTGGTTTGTTGTATTAGACGCTATACAAATAAAATTGAATTGAATTGAATAGAATAATGTTTGTTTGTGATGAGACTGAATAAAGAATTTCAATCGATCCAGGCAGAAACAGAAAACACAAACTCTGAATCAACTGAATCAACTTTAATTAAAGAAACTAAACAGACGACCAGAACCGGCAGAACCGGCTCCGGTCCAACAGAACCGTTGGTCCAACAGGAAGTCGGTCCAACAGGAAGTCGGTCCAACAGGAAGTCGGTCCAACAGGAAGTTGTTCCAACAGGAAGTTGTTCCAACAGGAAGTTGGTCCAACAGGAAGTTGGTCCAACAGGAAGTTGGTCCAACAGGAAGTTGGTCCAACAGGAAGTGGGTCCAACAGGAAGTTCAGATCCAGTGATGTGCTCGTACGGTCCGTGACTCGTGCACGTCGTGCTCGGAGACGCAAACAATAAAGTCTCAACATTAAATTACAGCGCTGGAAAAAATAAGACTATTTCAAAGAACCAAAGAATATAAAAATTATATCTAAATCTGTTTATATAAAAAAAGATTGCAATAAATTATTTTTTTTTCCTTATTTGATTATTTCCTTAAACATTTGTAAAAGTGACTAAAGATTACCGTCAACGTGTTTCTAATATTCAGTAACCGACGGCGACGGATCCCCGAGCAGGTGAGGAAGGAGGCGGGGCTAACGGGGCGGGGCTAATGGAGGCGGGGCTAACGGGGCGGGGCTAATGGAGGCGTGGCTAATGGGGGCGTGGCTACCGTCGCCATGGAAACAAGCCCGGCAGCAGAGGGTGGAGCGGAGGATTCTTCTCATCTCCCGCTTCTTCTCCTTCACGTGGCAGTTACAATCTCCCAGAATGCAGTGCAGCGAGGGGGCGGAGCTTTTCCCAGCATGCCAAGCTACAGGTGACGTTAAGTTCTGACCCGAGGCCGTCGGAACCAGAACCAGAACCGGGACGTGAGCGGGTTTGTGGGGAGTTTAGCTCCTATAATGGAATAACGTCTGAAAATGTAATAAAATCTGCACTTAACTCAAACAAAAATGTAATAAAACCCAATTTTGTAATAACATTTTTACCAATAATGTAAAACATTATTACATTATTGGGAATTTATTACATTTTCAGGTGGGTCTTTTTTTTTCCAAAACTGATAATGTAATACTTGACAAATAATGTAATATATTGGTTCATTTTCAGTCCAGACTTCTACATTTTGTGTTTTAAGAATCTAATAATTTTATAAACGCTGGATTTGAAACACCAGAATGACTATTGGGTTAAATTGCAGACTTTGAGTTCCATGTAATAAATTCCCAATAAGGTTTTACATTATCAGTAAAAATGTTATTACAATATCTGTCAGGATATTTTATTATATTACTGGTGAAGTTCTTACATTATTGGGTTTTATTACATTATACGGAGGATTATTAGGACCATGGAGGAGAAAAAATATTTAAGAGGGAGATTTTTTTTCATTGTGAACTTCGAGAAAAAAGTTGAAATGTCGAGATTAATGTTGAAATACAATTTCAAGAATAAAGTCGAAATTTCGTGAATAAAGTTGAAATACATTTAGACTTTTTTCTCAAAATTGTATTTCAACATTAATCTCGACATTTCGACTTTTTTCGATAAATGCACAATAAAAGAAAAATCTCCCTCTCTTAAATATTTATCTCCTTTAGGAGGGATTAAATATTTATCTCCTTTAGGAGGGATTAAATATTTATCTCCTTTAGGAGGGTTAGGGTAGGGTTAGGGTTAGGGTTAGGGTTAGGATAGGGTTAGGGTTAGGATAGGGTTAGGGTAGGGTTAGGGTTAGGGTAGGGTTAGGTTAGGGTTAGGGTTAGGATAGGGTTAGGGTTAGGGTTAGGGTAGGGTTAGGGTTAGGATAGGGTTAGGGTTAGGGTTAGGATAGGGTTAGGGTAGGGTTAGGGTAGGGTTAGGGTTAGGATAGGGTTAGGGTTAGGTTAGGGTTAGGGTTAGGATAGGGTTAGGGTTAGGGTTAGGGTAGGGTTAGGGTTAGGATAGGGTTAGGGTTAGGGTTAGGATAGGGTTAGGGTTAGGGTAGGGTTAGGGTTAGGGTTAGGATAGGGTTAGGGTTAGGGTTAGGTTAGGGGTTAGGGTTAGGGGTTAGGGTTAGGGGTTAGGGTTGGGTTAGGGTTAGGGGTTAGGGAGGGTTAGGGTTAGGGTTAGGGTTAGGGAGGGTTAGGGTTAGGGGTTAGGGTTAGGTTAGGGTTAGGGTTAGGGTTAGGGTTAGGGAGGACGGCCCTGATTCCTGATTCTCCCCCGTACGTGTTGAGTTTAGTGTAAACTTTATTCCATTTCCAGGTTTATTCCGTTCAGGAAGAACCTGCAGGAGAGTTCATGCCGGGACGTTACAGTTCGGACCTAGAAAGCAGCGTTAGAGTCTTCAGGGGGACGGGGCCACACCTTTCCCCCCGGGGGGCACAGGGGCCCGGGCTGGACCTGGGGGCCCCGGGGGGACCAGGGGGCCCGGGCTGGTCCTGGGGGCCCCGGGGGGACCAGGGGGCCCCAGGGGGACCTGGGGGCCCCGGGGGGACCAGGGGGCCCCGGGGGGACCAGGGGGCCCCGGGGGGACCTGGGGGACCTGGGGGCCCCGGGGGGCCCTGGGGGCCCCAGGGGGACCTGGGGGACCTGGGGGGCCCTGGGGGCCCGGGCTGGTCCTGGGGGTCCCGGGGGGACCAGGGGCCCGGGCTGGACCTGGGGGCCCCGGGCTGGACCTGGGGGCCCCAGGGGGACCTGGGGGCCCGGGGGGACCGGGTCACTTGGGCACCAGGCCCCGGGCCCGGGGGTACAGCGGGGTTCCGGGGCTGGACGGTCCTAACCCGGACGGGGGGGGTGCTGGACTTCTTGGCGGTCCGGGGTCTCCTGGGGGGACAGAGAGACGAGAGGGGGGACAGAGAGACGAGAGGGGGGACAGAGAGACGAGAGGGGGGACAGAGAGGGGGGACAGAGAGACGAGAGGGGGGACAGAGAGACGAGAGGGGGGACAGAGAGACGAGAGGGGGGACAGAGAGACGAGAGGGGGGACAGAGAGACGAGAGGGGGGACAGAGAGACGAGAGGGGGGACAGAGAGGGGGGACAGGGGGACAGAGAGGGGGGACAGAGAGACGAGAGGGGGGACAGAGAGACGAGAGGGGGGACAGAGAGACGAGAGGGGGGACAGAGAGACGAGAGGGGGGACAGAGAGACGAGAGGGGGGACAGAGAGACGAGAGGGGGGACAGAGAGACGAGAGGGGGGACAGAGAGGGGGGACAGGGAGACGAGAGGGGGGACAGGGAGACGAGAGGGGGGACAGAGACGAGAGGGGGGACAGAGAGACGAGAGGGGGGACAGAGAGACGAGAGGGGGGACAGAGAGACGAGAGGGGGGACAGAGAGACCAGAGGGGGGACAGAGAGGGGGGACAGAGAGACGAGAGGGGGGACAGAGAGACGAGAGGGGGGACAGAGAGACGAGAGGGGGGACAGAGAGACGAGAGGGGGGACAGAGAGACGAGAGGGGGGACAGAGGGACGAGACAGAGAGACGAGAGGGGGGACAGAGAGACGAGAGGGGGGACAGGGTTAAATCTCCTCTTACATTTATAAGGTGAGCATGAATCAATCTTTTTTATCATGTAAAATTGTATGTATTTATTTACTTTTATTTATTTAATTTTACTTGTTAAATTAGAAAGAAAAAAGTCAAATCATACATAGAGAAACTATTCAGTTACTTGTCTGAAACTGAAGATCATAATGCAAACCTGACATTTACTTTTAGTTCAGTTTGTGGAAAATGGTTGGCCTGGCTTTCTCTTTAAAACTTAAACAGTTATAAAGCATTACAAACTGTAACAATAGGACAAACACACAGCATTGTTTTGTATTTTGTGTTCAAATAAAAGACAATTTTTTCCAGTCATATTTTCCTCATTCAAGGTTGTTAAAAAAATACTGCTATAATATCGTATCGTTATCGTGACCTCAGTATCGTGTATCGTATCGTATCGTGAGATTAGTGTATCGTTACACCCCTACTAGTCACCAAGGTGCATTCTGGGACGCGGCGGCCATGTTGGCAGCCTCGTGAGTGTAAACAAACAGCAGTGTGGTAGCACAAAGTGAACAGACGGAACGCAAAAAACATGTTAAAATGTCGGAAAGGAAATGGAATTTACCGGGAACCTTAAACAAGGAAGCCAGGGAGCGGAATATGGAGAAAATAATGATTATTAACGGTCTGGATCCATGTGAAGCGAGAGTTTGGCAGCTGCTTTGGTAAATGTTTGACTCGCCATGTGTTTCAATAAATTTGTATAATAGTACAACATACAGTACATGTTTTGTATCCCTCTTACTTCTCTCTTCTTTTTTTTGACTGCTATATTATGCTGAAGAGGCTCCGAGGCGTGAGCAATATTTTTGTTTTCCTCGTGAGATTATTTTTTTCCTCTGCAGCTACAAATAGAGTTAATATTTTTTCCTCAACAAACTAGTTTTATCTGCAGATTGGGGTTAATCGCACCGCAGAGAGCTGGCCAGCTACTGCGTTTATCTGGAGAAGTGGGGAATAAAACCAGACCCCGGTCTGTGTGAGTGTTTGTTTGTGTTTACTGTGGAACGTTATGTTTGGTCGTTACAGCCGCGATCCAAGCGAGCCGACGAGCAGCTAAGCTAGCAGCTAAGCTAGCAGCTAAGCTAGCAGCTAAACTAGCAGCTAAGCTAGCAGCTAATCTAGCTTCCAACATGGCGGATCCACCAAATGATGATGTCAAGACGACCGAGCCCTGTAGGAGTGAGACGCCTCACTCTGTTGGAAAAACACGTTTGGCGACAATTTTGATTATGGATTTTTGTCGTCGACGAATCGTTGCAGCCCCCCCCCCCCCTCCCCCTCAGAACCTGCACCAGGACCTGGTCTTACCCGGACTTGGGTCTCCTGTTCCCGGCCCCGGAGGGCAGCCCCGGGCCCCCTGGGCCCCCCCCGGGGCTGTAGAACCCCGAGGCGTCCACCTGGATCTCGTCCTCGTCCCGGAGAGCGTCCTCCAGGGCCGCCGCCACCGTGGGGGCGATAACGGGCTCCTGGTACTCCTGGGTGGTCCTGGAGGGGGGGTCCAGGTGCAGGTCCAGCAGGTTCTCCGCCTGGGGGGGGACAGAGAGAGGGGGGGGGGACAGGACCGGAATAAAACGGTGGAAACACCGAGATGACAGGAGGAACAATTACACACACACACATATACATATATATATACATATATATATATATATATATATATATATATATATATATATATATATATATATATACACATATATATATATATATATGTATATATATATATATATATATATACATATATACATATATATATATATATATATATATATATATATATATATATATATATATATATATATATATATATCCTCACACTTTGCTTCCAATTGTTGCTGTTTGCGCAAATTGTGAATGAGCACTTTGGTCAGATTGATTTCATGATCCTCGTTTTGCGCAATTCTTGACTCTGCTTCATCCATTCTTTTCTTAAGATCTCCAACACAATCTTTTAGGTCGTTGATGTCCTTGGTCAATGTTGCAAAATTTCCAGCAGTTTCTGTGCGGAATCCTTTGATTTCTTTAAGTATTTCTGTTAATCCCACCGCGCCTTCCTCCACCTCCTCGTCAGAGTGATTTTCCACAGGTGAATTGTTTGTGGCCAGTCTTGATTGTTGTCTCGTATCTCTGTTCTTTCCCATATTTCTCTCTTTTTTACTGCAATAAAGTTCACTGTCCAAATGCTTTGAAGCAGTTTAAGTTTCCTTTTGATGTGGTCTCGATTTTCCGAGTTTTTCCAAGATTTAAAGTTGGTTGTTTGTGCGTGTTCTGTCTCTCACTGCTTACCGGCAGCCATCTTTTTTTTTTATATACATACATACATATACATATACACACACATACCTTGTACCGGGTCCCAGGTTTCTCCATCATGGCCAGCTGAGCGTGGTGACTGAGGGGTCTCCGGTAGCTGACGGCTGAGACGGGTCTGGACATCATCTGGTGCTGGCTGGAACACACACACATCACCATGGTAACAGAGACATCACCATGGTAACAGAGACATCACCATGGTAACACACAACCAACACGTATGGAGCTAGAACAGTCTCATAATTCGCAAATGCACAGAACAATTCACACGTGCGTAGGACAAGATATACAAATGTATTTTTGATGCACACACAAATATAACCTATACGCACGCACGCACGAAAAACGCACGCACGAAAAAAACGCCTGCACGAAACGCACGCACGAAAAAAACGCACGCACGGAAAAACACACGCACGAAACACACGCACGAAAAAACGCCTGCACGAAACGCACGCACGAAAAAACGCACGCACGGAAAAACGCACGCACGAAACACACGCAGGAAAAAACGCACGCCTGCACAAAAAAACGCACGCACGAAAAAAACGCCTGCACGAAACACACGCACGGAAAAACGCACGCACGAAACACACGCACGAAAAAAAGCACGCCTGCACAAAAAAACGCACGCACGAAAAAACGCCTGCACGAAACGCACGCACGGAAAAACGCACGGCCGCACGAGAAAACGCTATTTTGAATTAATCGTGTCATTTTGGCGAAATTTATGCCATTCCTTCGGCCGTTAATACGGCCCGAACCGTAACGTGCACCCAGGTGTATTATACATCAAAATGTGCGTCTCCATCCTGCGACACCACGCATTACTTTTCTCTTTCAAAAGTGTTACCGTGGCGACGCTAGATCCCAAAAAGCGTGCTCCCCTTCATGTGATTGGTCCATATTTGATAGTTCTCCAAAAGTCACCATATTTTGCACGCAAGCCAGGCCTGGCGATAAATGTGATATTTCATGGTTTGCATTAATGGGCGTGGCCTAACGGCTCAACAGCGCCCCCTAGAAAACTTTTCTCTGTCATAACTTTTGAATGGTTTGACATAAAGAGTCGTGGGTGGTGTCATGGGACTCTGTATTGAGTCCTTGACCTTCATTGGCCTGAATTAGCCCCGCCCCTTCTTCTGATTGGTTGTCCCTTTTTTCTGCTATAACTTTTGAATGGTTTGACATAGGAAGTCGTGGGTGGTGTCATTTCTGATATGCTTATGGGGGCGGTGGCCGTGAGTGCGAGGGCCCGTTCATCGCTGCTTGCAGCTTTAATTATTATTATTATTATTATTATTATTATTATTACTCACAGCTACTCACTCCTCCATGCGGGTGATTGACAGCTACGGGGGTGATTGACAGCTATGAGGGTGATTGACAGCTACGAGGGTGATTGATTGACAGCTATGAGGGTGATTGACAGCTATGAGGGTGATTGATTGACAGCTATGAGGGTGATTGATTGACAGCTATGAGGGTGATTGATTGACAGCTATGAGGGTGATTGACAGCTATGAGGGTGATTGACAGCTATGAGGGTGATTGATTGACAGCTATGAGGGTGATTGACAGCTATGAGGGTGATTGACAGCTATGAGGGTGATTGACAGCTATGAGGGTGATTGACAGCTATGAGGGTGATTGACAGCTATGAGGGTGATTGACAGCTATGAGGGTGATTGACAGCTATGAGGGTGATTGACAGCTATGAGGGTGATTGACAGCTATGAGGGTGATTGACAGCTACGAGGGTGATTGACAGCTACGAGGGTGATTGACAGCTATGAGGGTGATTGATTGACAGCTGAGGGTGATTGATTGACAGCTATGAGGGTGATTGACAGCTATGAGGGCGATTGACAGCTATGAGGGTGATTGACAGATATGAGGGTGATTGACAGCTATGAGGGTGATTGACAGCTATGAGGGCGATTGACAGCTATGAGGGTGATTGACAGATATGAGGGTGATTGACAGCTATGAGGGTGATTGACAGCTATGAGGGTGATTGACAGCTATGAGGGCGATTGACAGCTATGAGGGTGATTGACAGCTATGAGGGTGATTGATTGACAGCTATGAGGGTGATTGATTGACAGCTATGAGGGTGATTGATTGACAGATACTCACTCCTCCATGCGGGTCAGGGGCTTCAGTTTCCAACAATCGTCCTCCTCTTCAAACACGGCCCGGTGAACCATCTTGTTCTTTTCCTCCGACGGGATGAAGTTCTCGATGATCAGGTGCCTGAAGAGAGAGGAGGTTTAGGGACCGGGACCAGGACCAGGTCCAGGTCCAGGACCAGGACCAGGACCAGGACCAGGACCAGGACCAGGACCAGGCCCGGGTCCAGGACCAGGTCCAGGTCCAGGTCCAGGTCCAGCAGGCCCAGGACCGGGACCAGGACCAGCAGGTCCAGGACCAGGACCAGGACCAGCAGGTCCAGGACCAGGACCGGGACCAGGACCAGCAGGTCCAGGACCAGGACCAGGACCAGGACCAGCAGGTCCAGGACCAGGAGGGACCAGGTCCAGGACCTGGACCAGGACCAGGACCAGGACCAGGACCAGGACCAGGACCGGGACCAGGACCAGGTCCAGGTCCAGGTCCAGGTCCAGCAGGCCCAGGACCGGGACCAGGACCAGCAGGTCCAGGACCAGGAAGGTCCACCTACTTGAGTTTGAGGTCTCTGGTGAGCTCGTTCTGGATCTGCTCGTGTTCCTGCCGCTGGTTACTGTTCTCCGTCTGCGTGTCCTGGATCTCAGACTTCACCGCCTGCAGCTTGGAGAACAGCTGGGGAGGAGAGGAAACAACCGGTTACCACGGTTACCACGGTTATCACTGTTCTGGAGAACAGCTGGGGAGGAGAGGAAACAACCGGTTACCACGGTTATCACGGTTATCACTGTTCTGGAGAACAGCTGGGGAGGAGAGGAAACAACCGGTTACCACGGTTACCACGGTTATCACTGTTCTGGAGAACAGCTGGGGAGGAGAGGAAACAACCGGTTACCACGGTTACCGGGACGGAGAGGAGAAGAAGAACATCAACGTCTCACAATCACAATCAGCTGGAGAGGAGAAACAACCCGGTTACCACGGTTACCGGGACGGAACCGGGGACCTGTGGATCTTTTCATTTAGAAAAACATCAACGCTTCCATTGTTCTGTCTGGAATTTAGATTATTTAAAAAGATAACGTTCCTTTCTTTCAGACATTTGACCAACAAATATTATTTCAAAGCAAGTGTTATTTAATCTGTTTAAAACAAACATAAAAATCTGGTTTGTGTCGTTCAGTTGATTTTCTAAAAAATACGGGGAATTAATTCTCCAATTAGATTAAAACAACACGAGTGACTATGCTGACCACTGAGTTTCTGGGACACGACATTATTAATTAACAATTATCCTCAGGTCACGTGTTTATCAAATGTTGGAAATCTACACTGGATTCTGTGCGTCTCACCCTTCTCCTCCTCTTCCCTTCTCTTCTTCTCCATTTCTATTTTTATTTATTATAAATATCTCATATCTATCATGTTTGTCCATCGTTCCTGTAGTTTCTTGTTCCCCTTTTTTCTCTTTTGTGCATGTTTGCAGGCCGGAGCCTCAGGAGCTGCTGGCCTGTGTTCCTGGTCCCCCCCCCATCCCCCCATCCCCGGTCATCCCGCTGCTGCTTCCACCTGCCTGTATATAATAATTATTATTAATTTTAATAATTCCATCATTCCAGCTCGTACCTTCTTGAGCTTCTTGGTCTTCACGTCGACCTCCTGCTGCAGAGAACTGTACGTTTCCTTCAGCTCCAGAGTTTCCTCATCACGGTTCTCCATCTGCTGACGCATCTCCCGCTCCCGCCGTTTCTGGAACCACAGGTGAGGTTACCTGGTTAGCTGGTTACCTGGTACAGGTGAGGTTACCTGGTACAGGTGAGGTTACCTGGTACAGGTGAGGTTACCTGTTACCTGGTACAGGTGAGGTTACCTGTTACCTGGTACAGGTGAGGTTACCTGTTACCTGGTACAGGTGAGGTTACCTGTTTACCTGGTACAGGTGAGGTTACCTGGTACAGGTGAGGTTACCTGTTACCTGGTACAGGTGAGGTTACCTGTTACCTGGTACAGGTGAGGTTACCTGTTTACCTGGTACAGGTGAGGTTACCTGTTACCTGGTACAGGTGAGGTTACCTGTTACCTGGTACAGGTGAGGTTACCTGTTACCTGGTACAGGTGAGGTTACCTGGTTACCTGTTACAGGTGAGGTTACCTGTTACCTGGTACAGGTGAGGTTACCTGTTACCTGGTACAGGTGAGGTTACCTGGTACAGGTGAGGTTACCTGTTACCTGGTACAGGTGAGGTTACCTGTTTACCTGGTACAGGTGAGGTTACCTGTTACCTGGTACAGGTGAGGTTACCTGTTACCTGGTACAGGTGAGGTTACCTGTTACCTGGTACAGGTGAGGTTACCTGGTTACCTGTTACAGGTGAGGTTACCTGGTTACCTGGTACAGGTGAGGTTACCTGGTACCTGGTACAGGTGAGGTTACCTGTTACCTGGTACAGGTGAGGTTACCTGGTTACCTGTTACAGGTGAGGTTACCTGTTACCTGGTACAGGTGAGGTTACCTGGTTACCTGTTACAGGTGAGGTTACCTGTTACCTGGTACAGGTGAGGTTACCTGTTTACCTGGTACAGGTGAGGTTACCTGGTACAGGTGAGGTTACCTGTTACAGGTGAGGTTACCTGTTACCTGGTACAGGTGAGGTTACCTGTTACCTGGTACAGGTGAGGTTACCTGTTACAGGTGAGGTTACCTGTTACCTGGTACAGGTGAGGTTACCTGTTACCTGGTACAGGTGAGGTTACCTGTTACCTGGTACAGGTGAGTTTACCTGGTACCTGGTACAGGTGAGGTTACCTGTTACCTGGTACAGGTGAGGTTACCTGTTACCTGGTACAGGTGAGTTACCTGGTACAGGTGAGGTTACCTGGTTACCTGGTACAGGTGAGTTACCTGGTACAGGTGAGGTTACCTGGTTACCTGGTACAGGTGAGGTTACCTGTTACCTGGTACAGGTGAGGTTACCTGGTACAGGTGAGGTTACCTGGTACAGGTGAGGTTACCTGTTACCTGGTACAGGTGAGGTTACCTGGTACAGGTGAGGTTACCTGGTACAGGTGAGGTTACCTGGTTACCTGGTACAGGTGAGGTTACCTGTTACCTGGTACAGGTGAGGTTACCTGGTTACCTGGTACAGGTGAGGTTACCTGGTTACCTGGTACAGGTGAGGTTACCTGGTTACCTGGTACAGGTGAGGTTACCTGGTACAGGTGAGGTTACCTGGTACAGGTGAGGTTACCTGTTACAGGTGAGGTTACCTGTTACCTGGTACAGGTGAGGTTACCTGTTACCTGGTACAGGTGAGGTTACCTGTTACAGGTGAGGTTACCTGTTACCTGGTACAGGTGAGGTTACCTGTTACCTGGTACAGGTGAGGTTACCTGTTACCTGGTACAGGTGAGTTTACCTGGTACCTGGTACAGGTGAGGTTACCTGTTACCTGGTACAGGTGAGGTTACCTGTTACCTGGTACAGGTGAGTTACCTGGTACAGGTGAGGTTACCTGGTTACCTGGTACAGGTGAGTTACCTGGTACAGGTGAGGTTACCTGGTTACCTGGTACAGGTGAGGTTACCTGTTACCTGGTACAGGTGAGGTTACCTGGTACAGGTGAGGTTACCTGGTACAGGTGAGGTTACCTGTTACCTGGTACAGGTGAGGTTACCTGTTACCTGGTACAGGTGAGGTTACCTGGTACAGGTGAGGTTACCTGGTACAGGTGAGGTTACCTGGTTACCTGGTACAGGTGAGGTTACCTGTTACCTGGTACAGGTGAGGTTACCTGGTTACCTGGTACAGGTGAGGTTACCTGGTTACCTGGTACAGGTGAGGTTACCTGGTTACCTGGTACAGGTGAGGTTACCTGGTACAGGTGAGGTTACCTGGTTACCTGGTACAGGTGAGGTTACCTGGTTACCTGGTACAGGTGAGGTTACCTGTTACCTGGTACAGGTGAGGTTACCTGGTTACCTGGTACAGGTGAGGTTACCTGTTACAGGTGAGGTTACCTGGTACAGGTGAGGTTACCTGGTACAGGTGAGGTTACCTGTTACCTGGTACAGGTGAGGTTACCTGTTACCTGGTACAGGTGAGGTTACCTGGTACAGGTGAGGTTACCTGGTTACCTGGTACAGGTGAGGTTACCTGTTACCTGGTACAGGTGAGGTTACCTGGTTACCTGGTACAGGTGAGGTTACCTGGTTACCTGGTACAGGTGAGGTTACCTGGTTACCTGGTACAGGTGAGGTTACCTGTTACCTGGTACAGGTGAGGTTACCTGGTACAGGTGAGTTTACCTGGTACAGGTGAGGTTACCTGTTACCTGGTACAGGTGAGGTTACCTGTTACCTGGTACAGGTGAGGTTACCTGGTACAGGTGAGGTTACCTGTTACCTGGTACAGGTGAGGTTACCTGGTACAGGTGAGTTACCTGTTACCTGGTACAGGTGAGTTACCTGTTACCTGGTACAGGTGAGGTTACCTGTTACCTGGTACAGGTGAGGTTACCTGGTTACCTGGTACAGGTGAGGTTACCTGTTACCTGGTACAGGTGAGGTTACCTGGTTACTGGTACAGGTGAGGTTACCTGGTACAGGTGAGGTTACCTGTTACCTGGTACAGGTGAGGTTACCTGTTACCTGGTACAGGTGAGGTTACCTGTTACCTGGTACAGGTGAGTTTACCTGTTACCTGGTACAGGTGAGGTTACCTGTTACCTGGTACAGGTGAGGTTACCTGGTACAGGTGAGGTTACCTGTTACCTGGTACAGGTGAGGTTACCTGTTACCTGGTACAGGTGAGGTTACCTGGTTACCTGGTACAGGTGAGGTTACCTGGTTACCTGGTACAGGTGAGGTTACCTGGTTACTGGTACAGGTGAGGTTACCTGGTACAGGTGAGGTTACCTGTTACCTGGTACAGGTGAGGTTACCTGTTACCTGGTACAGGTGAGGTTACCTGTTACCTGGTACAGGTGAGGTTACCTGTTACCTGGTCTACAGGTAACCCGGTACAGGTGTGTTTACTGGTCTACAGGTGTGTTTCAGGTGTGTTTACTGGTGAGTTTACCTGGTACAGGTGTGTTTACTGGTGTTTACAGGTGTGTTTACTGGTCTACAGGTGTGTTTCAGGTGTGTTTACAGGTGAGTTTACAGGTGAGTTTACTGGTGAGTTTACTGGTCTACAGGTGTGTTTCAGGTGTGTTTACTGGTGAGTTTACCTGGTACAGGTGTGTTTACTGGTGTTTACAGGTGTGTTTACAGGTGAGTTTACTGGTCTACAGGTGTGTTTCAGGTGTGTTTACAGGTGAGTTTACTGGTCTACAGGTGTGTTTCAGGTGTGTTTACAGGTGAGTTACCTGGTCAGCGATCTCTTGTCTCTTCAGCTCCAGCATCTTCTGCTGCTCATTGGTGTGGTCCACGATGTTCTTCCCCCCGACCAGCAGCTTGCTCTCCATCGCCTGGAGGATTACAATTATTTATAATAAAAACTCTCCATCGCCTGGAGGAATTACAATTATTTATAATAAAAACTCTCCATCGCCTGGAGAATTACAATTATTTATAATAAAAACTCTCCATCGCCTGGAGGATTACAATTATTTATAATAAAAACTCTCCATCGCCTGGAGGACGACAAGAAGACCGCTGTGAGTGTGTGTTGTTGTGCGGCGGGTGTGTGTTGTTGTGCGGCGCGCGCGCGCGCGTGCCGTTGTGCGGCGAGTGGGTGTGTTGTTCTTGTTGTGCGGCGAGTGCGTGTGTGTCGTTGTGCGGCGAGTGCGTGTGTGTTGTTGTGCGGCGAGTGCGTGTGTGTCGTTGTGCGGCGAGTGCGTGTGTGTTGTTGTGCGGCGAGTGCGTGTGTGTCGTTGTGCGGCGAGTGCGTGTGTGTTGTTGTGCGGCGCGCGCGTGTGTGTTGTTGTGCGGCGAGTGCGTGTGTGTTGTTGTGCGGCGAGTGGGTGTGTGTTGTTGTGCGGCGAGTGCGTGTGTGTCGTTGTGCGGCGAGTGCGTGTGTGTCGTTGTGCGGCGAGTGCGTGTGTGTCGTTGTGCGGCGAGTGCGTGTGTGTTGTTGTGCGGCGAGTGGGTGTGTTGTTCTTGTTGTGCGGCGAGTGCGTGTGTGTTGTTGTGCGGCGAGTGCGTGTGTGTTGTTGTGCGGCGAGTGGGTGTGTGTTGTTGTGCGGCGAGTGCGTGTGTGTCGTTGTGCGGCGAGTGCGTGTGTGTTGTTGTGCGGCGAGTGCGTGTGTGTTGTTGTGCGGCGCGCGCGTGTGTGTTGTTGTGCGGCGAGTGCGTGTGTGTTGTTGTGCGGCGAGTGGGTGTGTGTTGTTGTGCGGCGAGTGCGTGTGTGTCGTTGTGCGGCGAGTGCGTGTGTGTTGTTGTGCGGCGAGTGCGTGTGTGTTGTTGTGCGGCGAGTGCGTGTGTGTCGTTGTGCGGCGAGTGCGTGTGTGTCGTTGTGCGGCGAGTGCGTGTGTGTTGTTGTGCGGCGAGTGCGTGTGTGTTGTTGTGCGGCGAGTGGGTGTGTGTTGTTGTGCGGCGAGTGCGTGTGTGTTGTTGTGCGGCGAGTGCGTGTGTGTTGTTGTGCGGCGAGTGCGTGTGTGTTGTTGTGCGGCGAGTGGGTGTGTGTTGTTGTGCGGCGAGTGCGTGTGTGTTGTTGTGCGGCGAGTGGGTGTGTGTTGTTGTGCGGCGAGTGCGTGTGTGTTGTTGTGCGGCGAGTGCGTGTGTGTCGTTGTGCGGCGAGTGCGTGTGTGTCGTTGTGCGGCGAGTGCGTGTGTGTTGTTGTGCGGCGAGTGCGTGTGTGTTGTTGTGCGGCGAGTGGGTGTGTGTTGTTGTGCGGCGAGTGCGTGTGTGTTGTTGTGCGGCGAGTGCGTGTGTGTTGTTGTGCGGCGCGCGCGTGTGTGTCGTTGTGCGGCGAGTGCGTGTGTGTTGTTGTGCGGCGAGTGCGTGTGTGTTGTTGTGCGGCGAGTGGGTGTGTGTTGTTGTGCGGCGAGTGCGTGTGTGTTGTTGTGCGGCGAGTGCGTGTGTGTTGTTGTGCGGCGAGTGCGTGTGTTGTTGTGCGGCAAGCGGGTGTGCCGCTCAACGACACACACATTTTTAGGGCTAGTGGTAGAAAGTAGGGGGGGATTGGGATTGGCCCCAAGTGCCTTGTAGCAATTGGTTTCTCACTCTGGACATTGTTGTTATACAAACATATGTTGTAAAATGTCAGTAAGCAGAGTATAAGCCTAACATCATTGAGTGACAGCAGGGGGGAGGGAACGTTTAATGTTTTGTTTATGTGTAAGTGTAACCCTAACCAATAAAAGAACTATGAAAGAAAGAACCATGAAGCGGTTCCTACTTTGACTTTAAACCCTGAAGTCAGTGTTTCCCCTACCACTGTATGGGCCTGGCGGGGCCGCCAGGCAAACGAGACCCCCCGCCTGGCCTTAAAAAAAAAATCAATTATCATTTACATTTAGGAGCCTCTGCAGCGCTGTTCTACAACGTGAGTCAACCTGCTTCGTTGCCTAGTAACGATGCGAGTACCGCTGCTGAGAGCGTGGGAATATTATTATTCATTATGCGATGTATAGAGTTTGTAGCTAGCCAACTATGGCGCCGGCCAAAAAAAGAAAAAATATCGCGGGCGACAGACAACATGATATAAAGAAATGTTCCTACGTGTGTTTGCATGTGACGCTGCAGGGAAGCATGAAGGAAAACACAGCCCGACGACACACCAGGCGTTCGCTGGGTCCTAGCGCCAGGCACACGTGTGAGCGTCAAGGCTGATTTATGGTTCCAAGTTACACCAACGCAGACTTACAGCGTAGGGTACGCGGCGACACGCACCGTACGTTGCGCGCGGCGACACGCACCGTACGTTGCGCGCGGCGACACGCACCGTACGTTGCGCGCGGCGACACGCACCGTACGTTGCGCGTCGCCGCGTACCCTACGCCGTAGGTTCTGCTTGTTGTTTAGCTTACATTTTTGTTCTGATTGAGCTTCTTTTTTTGGTAAGCAATAATGATTAATATAACAGACAATAGATGCATGTAACCCTGTTATAACAAAACCGGAAAAAAAAAATCTTTATTTTTATTTTATTTATAACTGATATAATCTCAATTGTGAATAAGGATGTTTTGTGGCATATGCCGTCAGCACAAGCTTTTCATGGAGATCCCTCTGAAATATCTAGAACAGATCAATGCTCATATGGGGTCAGACCTTTCTGGCCCATGACACTTTGGTTAAAGGTTAGATTAAATCTTATTATTTCATTGATGTGATATCATTCAGCAATATAGGCCTACAATGATTTTTAATGTAAAACTTTGTTATATTGCTACATGTCCAATATGCCGTCCACGCGCCTCGTCTGTTTAGGGTTTTTTCGGTGGTACCACCGGGCCTGAAAAACATTCTAGGGGAAACACTGCAAGTGGTTCCTACCTTGACTTTAAACCCTGAAGTGGTTCCTACCTCGACTTTAAACCCTGAAGTGGTTCCTACCTCGACTTTAAACCCTGAAGTGGTTCCTACCTCGACTTTAAACCCTGAAGTGGTTCCTACCTCGACTTTAAACCCTGAAGTGGTTCCTACCTTGACTTTAAACCGTGAGGTGGTTCCTACCTTGACTTTTTTTTTTTTTTCTTTTTTTTTTCTTTCTTTTTTTCTTTTTTCTCTTTTGTGTATGTTTGCAGGCCGGAGCCTCAGGAGCTGCGTTCTAGCCTGTGTTCCCGGCCCTCCCCCCCCTCTGGTCATCCCGTTGCTGCTTCCACCTGCCTGCTGTGCTGTCGACGTCCCTGACCCCCCAGTCTGGCCTTCGGCAGGAGGGTCCCCCCTTATGATCCAGGTCCTGGTCCAGGTTTCTTCCCTCCTAAAGGGGAGTTTTTCCTCCACTGTTTGGCTTAAGGTTTTTCTCCCACTAGGGGAGTTTTTACCTGCCATTGTTTATGTAATAATTGCTCGGGGGTTTATGTTTATGTTTATGTTCATGTTCTGGATCTCTGGAAAGCGTCTAGAAACAACATCTGTTGTATTAGACGCTATATAAATAAAATTGAATTGAATTGAATTGAATTTAAACCCTGAAGTGGTTCCTACCTTGACTTTAAACCGTGAGGTGGTTCCTACCTTGACTTTAAACCCTGAAGTGGTTCCTACCTTGACTTTAAACCCTGAAGTGGTTCCTACCTTGACCTTAAACCCTGAAGTGGTTCCTACCTTGACTTTAAACCCTGAAGTGGTTCCTACCTTGACTTTAAACCCTGAAGTGGTTCCTACCTTGACCTTAAACCCTGAAGTGGTTCCTACCTTGACCTTAAACCCTGAAGCGGTTCCTACCTTGACTTTAAACCGTGGGGTGGTTCCTACCTTGACTTTAAACCGTGAGGTGGTTCCTACCTTGACTTTAAACCGTGAGGTGGTTCCTACCTTGACCTTGGCGGTGAGCATCTCCCCGGCCTCCCTCTCCCTCCGCAGGTCCTCCATCTTCCTCTCCTTCTGGGCCAGCAGCCGGGCCCGGTCCTCGGCCACCAGGCTGTGGTCGTCCATGATGGCCTTCCTCTCCGTCTCCAGCTTCTCCTGCTGCTCCCTCCAGTAGTCCCCGCGGTCGTCCTCCTCGTCCCCGTCGTCCCCCGACTCCCCCTCCTCCTCCTCGCCCTCGCCCTCCTCGCCCCTCTTCCTCCTCCTCCTCCTCCGGCCGCCGCGCCGCTGCAGCTGCTCCTTCAGCCGGGCGATCTCCTCCTGGAACTGCCGCAGCATGGCGTCCTTGGGGTCCTCGTTGACGCGCGGCTTGTTCTTGATGTTCTTGGCGCGGTTGGCGTAGCGCAGCGTGGTGAGCGTCTCCTCCGTGTTGTAGGAGGCCGGGCCCACGTTGGCCACCATGACGGTGCGGGCGTTGCCGCCCAGCGAGTCCTGCAGCAGCCGCGTCAGCTTGGAGTCGCGGTAGGGCACGTGGCTGCTGCGTCCGTCCACCAGCGCCGAGATCACGTTGCCCAGCGCCGACAGCGACAGGTTGATCTTGGTGGCCTCCTTGAGCCGCTCGCCCTGCGCGCCCGTCTTGGCCTGCCGCTCGCTGCCGGCCAGGTCCACCAGGTTGAGCTTGCCCATGCGGATGTGGTCCTGGCCGTCGGCGCCCAGCCGGCTGCACTCCACCGTGATGACGAAGATGGCGTGGGAGCGCGAGCTGTGCTCGTTCATGTTGGTGGCGCCCACCGAGCGGTTCTGGTTGCCCACGTTCATCACCTGCTCGATCTCGCGCACGCTCTTGGTGACGTAGGAGGACAGGTCCTTGACGTAGACGCCGGTGTCGGGACGCTCGCGCAGCTCCAGCCGGTGGGCCTGGTCCTTGGAGAGCAGGTCCCGGATCTCCTCCTGGTGGGAAAGGGGGGGGTTAGTGGTGGGGCGATATTAGTGATGCACCGAAATGAAAATTTGTGGCCGAAACCGAAAATAATAATAAACACTTGGTCGAATACGGAACATGGTTCTTCAGCATTTTGTCATTTATTTTGCCAATTTTTTCACCATTGCATAAATCAAATACATTTGATTTAGGCTTTTAAAAGAAAAAAATCTTTTACAAAATTACAAGGTAGAAAATATTTATTGAACATAAAAAAATTATTTTTTTTTAATTTCCAGCATTATGTTGTTTTGGTTCCACCTCCTGGTGAATGTTGGTAAAATTCTTATGTGGTTACTTTTTGGTTGGCCAACGATTTATGTTTGTGGTGCAACAGTTACGGGAGCGGCCAGTCTATTTCCTTATATTACAACGCCATTATTAATTGTTCGGTTTTTTTCCACTTCTTCCACCGAACACCGTAAGTGTTTTTTTGCCATTTTTGGCCGAACAATTTCGGTTACCGAACAATCGGTGCATCACTATTTTAATATATATCTATATACGTATATTCAAACGCGATATGGTACGAGACAATATCGTTTATATCGATTATTTAAAAAAAATATATATATATTTTGTGACAAATTGACTTGAATGTTTTATTTGAGATTTGCACAAATGTTTTGTTATTTGCACAACTGTCAACCTCAGTGGAAAAGTCTGCCTGTTACTGTCTACATTGTATTAATTGCACAGTGTATTTTAATTTAATTGTTATGCAGGAAAGGGATATTTGTTTTATTTTATTCAAGAAGCATTTTTATTCTATATATGCAGGCAGTTTATTTTTATTTCATTTGTTTTATACATGTTGATATTGTGCAGACCTCTGTTAATAAAGGAACCTGTGTGACATTTGGCACGAGGCTTTGTATTAAAACTGACTGTTTTTTTAAGGGTTTGGCTCTGAAAAAATGAAGCTAACAGAGATGCTAACAGAGAAGCTAACAGAGATTCAATTCAATTCAATTCAATTTTATTTATATAGCGTCTAATACAACAGAGTTGTCTCTAGACGCTTTACAGAGACCCATACCCAGAACATGACCCCCGAGCAGTTATTACATAAACAATGGCAGGTAAAAAACTCCCCTAGTGGGAGAAAAACCTTAAGCCAAACAGTGGCAAGGAAAAACTCCCCTTTAGGAGGGAAGAAACCTTGAGCAGGACCAGGCTCATCAGGGGGGACCCTCCTGCCGAGGGCCAGACTGGTGGGTCAGGGACGGCAACAGCACAGCAGGCAGGTGGAAGCAGCAACGGGATGACCGGGGGTGGGGACCGCAGGCCAGCACACAGCTCCCGAAGCTCCGGCCCAATCAGCAAGTCCCAGGTTGGGGTGCAGGGTCAGGAAAAGACTTGTGCTCCGTAATGCAAGCTACAAGCCACCCACGGCCACCTGCAGGACAAAAGAGAGAAAAGGGAGGAGAAGGGGGGGGCAGCAACGGGATGACCAGGGGTGGGGACCGCAGGCCAGCACACAGCTCCCGAAGCTCCGGCCCAATCAGCAAGTCCCAGGTTGGGGTGCAGGGTCAGGGAAAGACTTGTGCTCCGTAATGCAAGCTACAAGCCACCCACGACCACCTGCAGGTTCCGGTGTCCGGCAAAGGATGCTGCAACATGGACAAAAGAGAGAAAAGGGAGGAGAAGGGGGGGCCAGCACAAGAAACTACAGGAGCGACTCTGACACACTAAAGTTTACACTACCTAGAGATTTACCAACACCAGCTAGAGGTTTACTAAACACTAACTATAGGCTTTACTAAACAGAAAGGTTTTAAGTTTAGTTTTAAAGGTGGTGGTGGAGTCAGCCTCCTTAACCCAGATTGGAAGTTGGTTCCAAAGCAATGGTGCCTGATAGCAGAACGCCCGCCCTCCAAATCCACATTTAGATACTCTAGGAACTACGAGTAAACCTGCACTCTGAGAACGGAGAGCTCTGACAGGAACATAAGGCACTATCAGGTCTTGCAAATAATGCGGAGCTAAGCCGTTTTGGGCTTTATACGCAAGTAATAAAATTTTAAATTGGATTCTGAATTTTACGGGTAACCAATGGAGCGACGCTAACACTGGAGAGACGTGGTCTCTCCTGCTAATTCCTGTCAGTACTCGTGCTGCTGCATTTTGGATCAGCTGGAGCCTATTCAGCAAATTACTTGGACATCCTGCTAACAACACATTACAGTAATCTAGTCTAGAAGATACAAACGCATGAACTAGTTTTTCTGCATCACTCTGTGAGAGGATTTTCCTAATCTTTGCAATATTACGGAGATGGAAAAAGGCTATTTTACAAACCTGATTGACATATGGTTTAAACGACAAATCCTGATCGAAAATAACACCAAGATTTCTCACAGTTGCACTGGAAGCCATCGCAACACCATCTAATCCCTTCCTAAGATGCTCTGGACCAAGAATGATAACCTCTGTTTTATCTGAATTTAGAAGCAGGAAATTTCTGGACATCCAGTCCTTGATGTCCCTAAGACATGCCTGAAGTTTAACTAACGGTTCTGTTTCATCCGGCTTCATAGACAAATAGAGCTGCGTATCATCAGCATAACAATGAAAGTGTATGCCGTGATTCTGGATTATACTTCCCAACGGCTGCATGTATAAACTGAACAAGATTGGCCCTAGCACTGAACCCTGCGGAACACCATAACAGACCCTTGACTGTTCTGAAGAAACCTCATGTACATGAACAAACTGGAACCTGTCAGATAGATATGATTTAAACCAACATAGAGCTGTCCCTTTAATCCCAACAACATGCTCTAACCTGTGCAGTAAAATGCCATGATCTATAGTGTCAAAAGCAGCACTGAGGTCCAGTAGAACCAGTATGGACACTAATCCCTTATCTGAGGCCATAAGGAGGTCATTCGTGACTCGAACAAGTGCTGTCTCTGTGCTATGATGCATTCTGAACCCTGACTGAAAGACTTCAAACAGATCATTTCTATACAAATAGTCACATAACTGGCTTGAAACTGCCTTTTCCAGAATTTTAGACACAAATGGAAGGTTGGAAATTGGTCTATAATTAGCTAAGGTGTCTGGGTCAAGAGAAGGTTTTTTAAGTAAAGGTTTAATTACTGCGACTTTGAAAACCTGTGGTACATATCCTAAACTTAGGGATAGGTTAATTTGGTCCAGTATTGTCGTACCAATAAGAGAAAAAACATGTTTGAATAGACGAGTCGGGATGGGGTCTAACATACATGTGGTTGACTTAGCTCTATTAACGAGTGAAGTCAGCTCAGGGAGGTCTATAGGATCAAAACAGTCTAGAGACAAGTCAGAGCCTAGGGAAGTCGCTAAAGCTGAAGAAACACCTACAACCGGCTGGTTGATTTCTTCTCTAATTCTCGCGATTTTACTGTTGAAGAAGCTCATAAAGTCCTCACTACTGAGAGCTGCAGGAATACACGGCTCAACAGAGTTGTGACTCTTTGTCAGCCTGGCTACAGTGCTGAACAGAAAACGTGGGTTACTTTTGTTATCCTCTATCAGCGTTGAATAATAAGCTGTTCTGGCTTTGCGAATGGCTTTTTTATATACTATTAGAATATCTTTCCATTCACGATGAGAGTCTACAGACCTACAAGAGTACCACTTCCTTTCCATTTTACGCACGTTTTGTTTCAACATGCGGATATCTGAATTGTACCAGGGAGTTAAGCTCCTGTGGCTAGAAACCCTCCTTTTCAAAGGAGCAACTTCATCTAAAGCTGAATGCAACAAATCAGCAGTGTTACTAGCAAGGAAATCAACATCTGCAGAGGTAGAACCCAGGTCACTGGCCTCGACTACATCACTATTTCGCACTGTCGTAAGATAAGCAATGGCCTCCCTAAATTTAACAATAACTTCATCAGACAAACATCTGCTAAAATAATACCTCCTATTTTGCACTTCAACATCAACAAAATTAAATTCAAACGTTATTAAGTAATGGTCGGATAAAAGGGAGTTTACAGGTGACACCAACAGACCATCAGTTTCAACACCGTAGGTGAGAACGAGATCGAGAGTATGATTAAAACAGTGCGTCGGTTTATCCACTTTTTGTGAGATACCCATTGATTCTAGAAGAGAATCGAAGGCTAATTTAAGATTATCGCTTTCAACATCCATATGAATGTTAAAATCACCCACTATGATGAATTTATCTGTGCTGATCAATAATCCAGAAAGGAAATCTGAAAATTCAGACAAAAACTCCAGATACGCACCAGCAGGGGGCCGGTACACTACCACTAACACAACTGGCTTCTCTGATTTCCGGCTCGGAAATTTCAGACCAAGCATGAGGCTTTCAAATGTATTATAGTTGCACTTGGGTTCAATTTTTGTTTGGAGACCGGAGTTATAAATTGCTGCGACTCCTCCGCCTCGGCCCGTGCTTCTAGGAATGTGATGATTAAAGTAGCCGGGCGGAGTTGATTCATTCAAACTAACATACTCTTCCTCCTGTAACCATGTTTCTGTTAAGCAGAAAATATCACTCCTGCTCTCTGTAATTATATCATTTACTAACAGAGACTTAGAGCTTAATGATCGTATATTTAGTAGTCCGCATCTAATTTTTCGGTCTGTAATTGGTACCAAATGTGCATTGGTTTTAATTTTTACAAGGTTATCTTGGTTAACGCCTCTATAACGCTGCACCTGGTGAACTTTTGGAGGGCGGGGAACTGCAACCACTTCTATTTTGCTAGGCACCTGGCCAGAGTCGCCAATATCATGTAATCCTACAGTTTTAGAGTCGCTAATTACATAATGCAATCCTACAGTTTTGTTGGCAGGCGTTGGTCCTTGAGAAGCAACAGATGTGTCGCTGAGCCCTTTAAGACTACCCTTCCTCCGAACCGTCACCCAGCTGCCCTGCCTGGCCGGCTGCCGGGGAGCTGCAGGGGAGCGGTTACGCTCAGCTGCTACGGGCCGGTCCGCAGAGGATTCTATCGGACTATGGTCTAGTTGGCCAAACCGGACCTCTAACTGACTAAGCCTCGCCTCCAGCCCTGTTAAACTACAGCTCTGCATCCTGGCCTGGACCCTGCATTGTCAGGGGGAGTGTCTAATAACATTGGCCAGATTTCTAGACATAAGAGCTGCACCATCCCGGGTGGGATGAATGCCGTCCCTTCTAATCAGACCGGGCTTTCCCCAGAATGTCTCCCAGTTGTCAATAAAGTCCACGTCGTTTTCTGAACACCACTGAGACAACCAGCGGCGGAGCGAGAGCATGCGACTAAACATGTCATCGCTGGTCAGATTGGGGAGGGGGCCAGAAAAACCTACGGAGTCTGACATGGTTTTGGCGAAGTTACACACCGAGACAATATTCATTCTGGTTACTTCCGACTGGCGAAGACGGGAGTCGTTAGCTCCGACATTGATGATAACTTTACCATATTTACGATTACCCTTTGCCAGTAGCTTCAAATTTGCTTCTATGTCGCCCGCTCTGGCCCCCGGGATGCACCTAACTAAGGTCTCTGGAGTCGGCTTCACATGTCTGACTATGGAGTCTCCAATCACCAGGGTCGGTTTCTCAACAGATGTGTCGCTAAGTGGGGAAAATCTGTTAGACACATGAAGCGGGTGGTGGTGTTCCGTGAGCCCTTTAAGACTAGTCTTCCTCCGAACCGTCACCCAGCTGCCCTGCCTGGCCGGCTGCTCGGGAGCTGCAGGGGAGCGGTTACGCTCAGCTGCTACGGGCCGGTCCGCCGCTAGCTTAGCCTGGTTAGCTGAGGAGGCTCTCGGACTATGGTTTAGTTGGCCGAACCGGACCTCTAACTGACTGAGCCTCGCCTCCAGCCCTGCAAATAAACTACACTTTAAGCACTTACCGTCTTCACTAAAGGAGGCAGAGGAATAACTAAACATTTCACACACTGAGCAGGAAAGAGGTGAAGCGGTGGGAGCCGGAGCGGCCATGCTAAGATGCTAACGGAGGCTAACGGACAGAAAATGTATCGGTGATTGGTGACAGTGAAAGTTACGGAAGAGAAAATGAGCGAGTGTTGAAATAAAGACAGTAATGTACCAGATATAGTGCTATTTTACCAGAAAACAGTCTAAGTTTTAGATAAAAAGTCGGGAGAGATGCTATGCTATAATGCTTTGGGGGAAACCCCAATTATGGCACAGAAAAAATATCGATATATATTGAGTATCAACATTCAGCTAGAAAATATCGAGATATGACTTTTGGTCCATATCGCCCAGCCCTAGGGATTAGTGGTGAGGCAATACGGTAACTCACCATTCAATACTGTGGCGATACGTGGCCCACGATAACCAGTCCAGAATATCACCATATCTACCATATTCCATATATTGTAAGAAGGAAGGAAAACGTCTGTAGTTTTGCATTTATTCATTCAAGGCCAAAACTTCATACAATGTACCGTATTTTCGCGACCGTACGGCGCAGCCTCAGTTTTGTGTCATTTCTGTATTTAAAGCACACACACGGCACACCAAACGAAAAGGCGCCGTGTACACACACACAGCGCGCCGCCTTACAACAACACACACAAGCATACAAGTGTGCGTATTTAAAAATAGAGCGTAGTATGGCTGTGCGATTAATCGATTTTAAATCTAAATCGGATTTATTAATCACAATTGATGTTAAAAAAAGGAAAATCGGAAAATGGATTTTCCTTTTTTGCAGCTGGCTGCATTACAGACAGAGCTCGTCTAGTCGTGGGATCTTTCAGTTGCACTTCATTCCCAATAAGGAAATTTTCTTTAAAAATAAATATAAAATATTTGAAACAATTTATTCCATTGTCTTTTGTAGTTTTACCAAAAAAATCGAAATCGGGTTTTCAGAGAAAAAAAAAAATCAGGATTTTATTTTTGTCCAAAATCGCCCAGCCTGAGCAAAACTTAGTTTGATTGTGCTTTATTTAAGTCTTTTTTACAATCGTTATTGCATGAATCAAACCCATCGAATTCTTCCTCCTCCATAAATCAGCTGTGCCAGTTCCACTGTCTTCGCTGTCAGAGTCTCTTTCCGTGCCGTGCGGCCCCTCGGAAATGATGCCGGCTTTTGAGAAAGCTGGAACAACAACAGTCCCAGCAGACACGTTAGCCCACGTTAGCTTCTACAATCCTTCAACAGTAAACGATGAAGGTCGGGCGGTTCCTCCGGCTTTCGGGCCCGCCTCCACAGCCCCCCCGGGAGCCGCGTCTCCTTCTCGGTAGTGAGTCTGAGTGGCCCCGCCCGCCCCAGGTGTCCCGCCACGGAGCCGCCGCCGCCGGCCCACCCCCCCGCCCGAGGGGACGCGTTGGCTGCCGCTCGGGCGGCGGTTCCTCCGGAACGCACGGTGTTTCTCAAAGCGCTCCCGCGAGGAAGCCGTGGTGACGGTGACGGCCCCCGACAACACACATTCGGCGCCCTGCGCCATTGGGTGCGCGAAAATCAGACGTTTATATGCGCCTAATGGTCGCGAAAATACGGTACAAAGAAAGTGCATTTGTATAGAACCTCACTGCCTTTCTTTTCAGTCACATATATCGTGATGTATCATTGATGAAATTTCTTACAATATATGGAATATGGTAGATATTGTGTATGGTGATATTATCGTTATCGTATCGTATGAATTACCGTATCGTCCCAGCCCTTATTTCTATTACCGTAATGATCATATATCTCTTTAACCTCGTGATGAGCTGACGGGCTGCAGGTGTGGCTCAAGGCTGATTTATGGTTCCGCGTTAAATCGATGCAGAGCTTACGCCGTAGGTTACGCGGCGACGCACACAGTACGGCGCGCATCGCCGCGTAACCTACGGCGTACCCTATGGCGTAAGCTCTGCGTCGATTTAATGCGGAACCGAAAATCAGGCTTCACAGTGCGACTCCACTGTCCGCCGCCGTGCGCCTGGCTCGTGCACAGTGCCGCGCACAGCTCCACGCCGACTCCGCGCTAATATATTTAATACATTTATAAAGCCCATATATTTATAAATCCCCACCTGACCGAGCCCTAACACTGAGGCCATGGTAGATACAGGTAACACGCGGACACTTTTTTTCGCTGCCGGCAACGTGACCAGATCACGTGACTGGTCAAATCGCAGCCTTTGCGGTTAGAAAATCTCGTTTTATCACATCGCAATATTATCGCAAATGCAATTAATCGTTCAGCCCTACTGCTGGTTCTGGTAAAGATGGGGGTTCCTAACGATCCCCGGTCTTACCTGGTAGATCTCCAGGTACGAGGCCCGGACCAGGTACTGCTGGTTCTGGGAGCGGGAGATGTGGGTGAAGATGTGCTCGAAGGAGTTGGGGATGACGCCGCGCTGCCCGGCGTCGGCCCGGTTCCCCTCCATGGTGTAGGTCTTGCCGGTGCCGGTCTGGCCGTAGGCGAAGATGGTTCCGTTGAAGCCCAGCAGAACCGAGTCCACCAGCGGCCGGAAGCTCTCGTCGTACAGGTCCAGCTGCTTGGAGCTCCAGTCGTACACCGAGTCGAAGGTGAACACCTTGGGCGGCTCGCCGCCGTCCCGGCTGTCACGGGCCCCGCGGGCCTCCCGGGCCCCGCGGACCAGGATCTGGCCCGCCTTCACGTCCACCGACACCACGCGCTCGAACCCGGACGCCCGCTCCTTCTCGTTCATGGGCCGGCACCGGACCACCACCTTCACCGTCTCCGCGCTGCGGCGACTAGACATGGTGGGACCGCGGTGTCCTCCTTGGACCCTCCGGGGGGAGATTCAGGGACCAGGACCAGGACCAGGACCAGGCCAGAACCAGGACCAGGACCAGTCCAGAACCAGGACCAGGCCAGAACCAAGCAGTCCTTCAGGAACCAACCAGAACCAACCGCATCTGAGCCTGTTGGGAGAGGAGAAGCAGCAGTTAGCACCAAATACAGACATACATACCGTATTGGCCTGAATATAAGACGGTGTTTTTTGCATTGAAATCAGACTGAAAAAGTGGGCGTCGTCTTCCCTTCGGGCTCTAGACGTTATACCCATTCACACCACCCATTGTAGCTCTAATTTTTTAGAGTGGGAGAGACAGTCAAAAAATGACCTTCATTTTTATTTGTAACTCGAGCTCACGGCCAAACCGTGAAAGCTAGAAAGATAATTTTTGGTCAGAATGTAAACATAGGTGTTGGGATTCATAAAATGTGACTTTGACAGGCGGGGTATGCACAAAATTTAAACGGGGGGGGGGGGCTAAAGCTGCACCAACTCCTGCCTCAGTCCCCATTGACTGCAATGTAATTAAAAGTTTTCTTCAAAAAAATCTCACCTTGTTTTCGAACTGCCGTTACTAACACATTTTAAGGAGTTTCTGAATAAAATTAAGATTGTCAGAATCTGCCGGGTTCTGTGTCTCTCACGATGTCTTTGTTTTTCTGCTAGGAGCTACGGTTTTCTCACAAATCGGAGTTATTTAAGAACTTGTCACAAGGCAAAAGCTGGGGTTTTCTCACAGCCAACCCGGAATGTTCCTCATTTCGAGGTTCTTGTTGCCGGGGCAACCAGAGCTCAGCTGCTGAGTCATTCAGCCAGAACTGGTCAGTACAGACTTCATATACTTTAACCAGAGACGTTCTATAAACCGAGACAGCCCACTACGGTTGGGTTTCTTGTATCTGTGTCACGTGACTGCCCCGCCCCCTCCCCTAGCCCCGCCCCTTTAGGAGACAGGAAGTAGGTCCTGAGTCTATTGAGTCCTATGGGAAAAGTGAACGTGAGCACAGATTATTACCAATTCCTTCGCCCCATAGTAACCTAAGTAAATATGGGACACATTTTTCAAAAGCCACAAACCTTCTGAACATTCTGACACCAAAATGGACATTTTCAGACCGACAGATTAGGAGAAAATGAACTTTGTTTGAGACCTGTCTCTGTCTGAGCAACACACTCTCACCAGATTTGGCTCTCATCGTTTTCCCAACGGATAAAATGAAGTTTAAAACTAAAATAAAACTTGCTTTTGCTTAACAATACTGCTATTTTGATTATTTAAGTCTTTTTGGAAGAAAGTTGTACTGTATCTAGTGTTGTATGTTCCAAAACGGGAGACAGGAAGTGAGGTCAGAGGGGCGACCACGCCCACTTAGGAGACCGGCAGTGTAAACCATTCCATACCATTGCCAGTAACGGTAATGCGCTATCTTGTGTATAGAGGATCTTTGCTTTAACCTGGAAAATGGAGAAATCTGAACCCTGACCTTTTGACCTTAGACGATAACCAGTCCTGCTGGGAACCGGTTCATGGGATATATATATATATATATATATATATATATATATATATATATATATATATATATATATATATATATATATAATTATTATTATTATATATATAAATAAATATATACATTTGTATATTATATATACAAATTAGCCCCGCCCCTTCTTCTGATTGGCTGATATGTGATATTCAAATAACTTTTGAATGGTTTGACATAGAGAGTCATGGGTGGTGTCATAGGACTCAGTATCGAGTCCTTGACCTTCATTGGTGCAAATTAGCCCCGCCCCTTCTTCTGATTGGTTGTCTCTATTTTCTGCTATAACTTTTGAATGGTTTGACATAGAGAATCCTGTGTGGTGTCATCGGACTTAGTTTTGAGTCCTTCACCTTTATTGCTTGCAAAATGCAATAATGTACACCAATGGGCAGCAGCCCGCCGTGACACTCGAAATTTCTGTGAGGAAATTGTCTAGTTATTACTATTATTACATAGCTCTGCTCTCTGGTGGGGCTGATTATAGACATATGTATGTATATACGTCTCCTTCCACCAGCACGACAACCACATCACAACCTGGGAGTTATTCTAACTACGTCTCCTTCCACCAGCACGACAACCACATCACAACCTGGGAGTTATTCTAACTACGTCTCCTTCCACCAGCACGTCAACCACATCACAACCTGGGAGTTATTCTAACTACGTCTCCTTCCACCACGTCAACCACATCACAACCTGGGAGTTATTCTAACTACGTCTCCTTCCACCACGTCAACCACATCACAACCTGGGAGTTATTCTAACTACGTCTCCTTCCACCAGCACGTCAACCACATCACAACCTGGGAGTTATTCTAACTACGTCTCCTTCCACCACCATGTCAACCACGTCACAACCTGGGAGTTATTCTAACTACGTCTCCTTCCACCAGCACGTCAACCACATCACAACCTGGGAGTTATTCTAACTACGTCTCCTTCCACCACGTCAACCACATCACAACCTGGGAGTTATTCTAACTACGTCTCCTTCCACCACCACGTCAACCACGTCACAACCTGGGAGTTATTCTAACTACGTCTCCTTCCACCACCACGTCAACCACGTCACAACCTGGGAGTTATTCTAACTACGTCTCCTTCCACCAGCACGTCAACCACATCACAACCTGGGAGTTATTCTAACTACGTCTCCTTCCACCACGTCAACCACATCACAACCTGGGAGTTATTCTAACTACGTCTCCTTCCACCACGTCAACCACATCACAACCTGGGAGTTATTCTAACTACGTCTCCTTCCACCAGCACGTCAACCACATCACAACCTGGGAGTTATTCTAACTACGTCTCCTTCCACCACGTCAACCACATCACAACCTGGGAGTTATTCTAACTACGTCTCCTTCCACCACGTCAACCACATCACAACCTGGGAGTTATTCTAACTACGTCTCCTTCCACCAGCACGTCAACCACATCACAACCTGGGAGTTATTCTAACTACGTCTCCTTCCACCACGTCAACCACATCACAACCTGGGAGTTATTCTAACTACGTCTCCTTCCACCACCACGACAACCACATCACAACCTGGGAGTTATTCTAACTACGTCTCCTTCCACCACCACGTCAACCACATCACAACCTGGGAGTTATTCTAACTACGTCTCCTTCCACCACCACGACAACCACATCACAACCTGGGAGTTATTCTAACTACGTCTCCTTCCACCACCACGTCAACCACATCACAACCTGGGAGTTATTCTAACTACGTCTCCTTCCACCACCACGACAACCACATCACAACCTGGGAGTTATTCTAACTACGTCTCCTTCCACCAGCACGTCAACCACATCACAACTGCTTTCTTCCACCTCAAAAACACTGCCCATAACTGGTACTACTGGTACTATAACTGGTACTATAACTGGTACTATAACTGGTACTATAACTGGTACTATAACTGGTACTATAACTGGTACTATAACTGGTACTATAACTGGTACTATAACTGGTACTATAACTGGTACTATAACTGGTACTATAACTGGTACTATAACTGGTACTATAACTGGTACTACTGGTACTATAACTGGTACTATAACTGGTACTATAACTGGTACTACTGGTACTATAACTGGTACTATAACTGGTACTATAACTGGTACTACTGGTACTATAACTGGTACTATAACTGGTACTATAACTGGTACTATAACTGGTACTATAACTGGTACTACTGGTACTATAACTGGTACTATAACTGGTACTACTGGTACTATAACTGGTACTATAACTGGTACTATAACTGGTACTATAACTGGTACTATAACTGGTACTATAACTGGTACTATAACTGGTACTATAACTGGTACTATAACTGGTACTATAACTGGTACTATAACTGGTACTACTGGTACTATAACTGGTACTATAACTGGTACTATAACTGGTACTACTGGTACTATAACTGGTACTATAACTGGTACTACTGGTACTATAACTGGTACTATAACTGGTACTATAACTGGTACTACTGGTACTATAACTGGTACTATAACTGGTACTACTGGTACTATAACTGGTACTACTGGTACTATAACTGGTACTACTGGTACTATAACTGGTACTATAACTGGTACTACTGGTACTATAACTGGTACTACTGGTACTATAACTGGTACTATAACTGGTACTACTGGTACTATAACTGGTACTATAACTGGTACTATAACTGGTACTATAACTGGTACTATAACTGGTACTATAACTGGTACTATAACTGGTACTACTGGTACTATAACTGGTACTATAACTGGTACTATAACTGGTACTACTGGTACTATAACTGGTACTATAACTGGTACTACTGGTACTATAACTGGTACTATAACTGGTACTACTGGTACTATAACTGGTACTATAACTGGTACTATAACTGGTACTATAACTGGTACTATAACTGGTACTATAACTGGTACTATAACTGGTACTACTGGTACTATAACTGGTACTACTGGTACTATAACTGGTACTATAACTGGTACTATAACTGGTACTATAACTGGTACTATAACTGGTACTATAACTGGTACTATAACTGGTACTATAACTGGTACTATAACTGGTACTATAACTGGTACTATAACTGGTACTATAACTGGTACTATAACTGGTACTACTGGTACTATAACTGGTACTATAACTGGTACTATAACTGGTACTACTGGTACTATAACTGGTACTATAACTGGTACTACTGGTACTACTGGTACTATAACTGGTACTACTGGTACTACTGGTACTACTGGTACTATAACTGGTACTACTGGTACTACTGGTACTATAACTGGTACTACTGGTACTATAACTGGTACTACTGGTACTATAACTGGTACTACTGGTACTACTGGTACTATAACTGGTACTACTGGTACTACTGGTACTATAACTGGTACTATAACTGGTACTATAACTGGTACTATAACTGGTACTATAACTGGTACTATAACTGGTACTATAACTGGTACTATAACTGGTACTATAACTGGTACTATAACTGGTACTATAACTGGTACTATAACTGGTACTACTGGTACTATAACTGGTACTATAACTGGTACTATAACTGGTACTATAACTGGTACTATAACTGGTACTATAACTGGTACTACTGGTACTATAACTGGTACTATAACTGGTACTATAACTGGTACTATAACTGGTACTATAACTGGTACTACTGGTACTATAACTGGTACTATAACTGGTACTATAACTGGTACTATAACTGGTACTACTGGTACTATAACTGGTACTATAACTGGTACTACTGGTACTATAACTGGTACTATAACTGGTACTACTGGTACTATAACTGGTACTATAACTGGTACTATAACTGGTACTATAACTGGTACTATAACTGGTACTATAACTGGTACTACTGGTACTACTGGTACTATAACTGGTACTATAACTGGTACTATAACTGGTACTATAACTGGTACTATAACTGGTACTATAACTGGTACTATAACTGGTACTATAACTGGTACTATAACTGGTACTATAACTGGTACTATAACTGGTACTATAACTGGTACTACTGGTACTATAACTGGTACTATAACTGGTACTATAACTGGTACTATAACTGGTACTACTGGTACTATAACTGGTACTATAACTGGTACTACTGGTACTATAACTGGTACTATAACTGGTACTACTGGTACTATAACTGGTACTATAACTGGTACTATAACTGGTACTATAACTGGTACTATAACTGGTACTACTGGTACTACTGGTACTATAACTGGTACTATAACTGGTACTATAACTGGTACTATAACTGGTACTATAACTGGTACTATAACTGGTACTATAACTGGTACTATAACTGGTACTATAACTGGTACTATAACTGGTACTATAACTGGTACTATAACTGGTACTATAACTGGTACTATAACTGGTACTATAACTGGTACTATAACTGGTACTATAACTGGTACTATAACTGGTACTATAACTGGTACTATAACTGGTACTATAACTGGTACTATAACTGGTACTATAACTGGTACTATAACTGGTACTATAACTGGTACTATAACTGGTACTATAACTGGTACTATAACTGGTACTATAACTGGTACAACTGGTACTATAACTGGTACTATAACTGGTACTACTGGTACTATAACTGGTACTATAACTGGTACTATAACTGGTACTATAACTGGTACTATAACTGGTACTATAACTGGTACAACTGGTACTATAACTGGTACTATAACTGGTACTACTGGTACTATAACTGGTACTATAACTAGTACTATAACTGGTACTATAACTGGTACTATAACTGGTACTACTGGTACTATAACTGGTACTATAACTGGTACTACTGGTACTATAACTGGTACTATAACTGGTACTACTGGTACTATAACTGGTACTACTGGTACTATAACTGGTACTATAACTAGTACTATAACTGGTACTATAACTGGTACTATAACTGGTACTACTGGTACTATAACTGGTACTACTGGTACTATAACTGGTACTATAACTGGTACTATAACTGGTACTATAACTGGTACTATAACTGGTACTATAACTGGTACTATAACTGGTACTATAACTGGTACTATAACTGGTACTATAACTGGTACTAACTGGTACTATAACTGGTACTACTGGTACTATAACTGGTACTATAACTGGTACTACTGGTACTATAACTGGTACTATAACTGGTACTATAACTGGTACTATAACTGGTACTATAACTGGTACTATAACTGGTACTATAACTGGTACTATAACTGGTACTACTGGTACTATAACTGGTACTATAACTGGTACTATAACTGGTACTATAACTGGTACTATAACTGGTACTATAACTGGTACTACTGGTACTATAACTGGTACTATAACTGGTACTATAACTGGTACTATAACTGGTACTATAACTGGTACTACTGGTACTATAACTGGTACTAACTGGTACTATAACTGGTACTATAACTGGTACTATAACTGGTACTATAACTGGTACTATAACTGGTACTATAACTGGTACTACTGGTACTATAACTGGTACTATAACTGGTACTATAACTGGTACTACTGGTACTATAACTGGTACTAACTGGTACTATAACTGGTACTATAACTGGTACTATAACTGGTACTATAACTGGTACTATAACTGGTACTATAACTGGTACTACTGGTACTATAACTGGTACTATAACTGGTACTATAACTGGTACTATAACTGGTACTATAACTGGTACTATAACTGGTACTATAACTGGTACTACTGGTACTATAACTGGTACTACTGGTACTATAACTGGTACTATAACTGGTACTATAACTGGTACTATAACTGGTACTATAACTGGTACTATAACTGGTACTACTGGTACTATAACTGGTACTATAACTGGTACTATAACTGGTACTATAACTGGTACTATAACTGGTACTATAACTGGTACTATAACTGGTACTACTGGTACTATAACTGGTACTATAACTGGTACTATAACTGGTACTATAACTGGTACTACTGGTACTATAACTGGTACTATAACTGGTACTATAACTGGTACTATAACTGGTACTATAACTGGTACTATAACTGGTACTATAACTGGTACTACTGGTACTATAACTGGTACTATAACTGGTACTATAACTGGTACTATAACTGGTACTATAACTGGTACTATAACTGGTACTACTGGTACAATAACTGGTACTATAACTGGTACTATAACTGGTACTATAACTGGTACTATAACTGGTACTACAACTGGTACTATAACTGGTACTATAACTGGTACTACTGGTACTATAACTGGTACTATAACTGGTACTATAACTGGTACTATAACTGGTACTACAACTGGTACTATAACTGGTACTATAACTGGTACTACTGGTACTATAACTGGTACTATAACTGGTACTATAACTGGTACTATAACTGGTACTATAACTGGTACTACTGGTACTATAACTGGTACTACTGGTACTATAACTGGTACTATAACTGGTACTTACTGGTACTATAACTGGTACTATAACTGGTACTACAACTGGTACTATAACTGGTACTATAACTGGTACTACTGGTACTATAACTGGTACTATAACTGGTACTACAACTGGTACTATAACTGGTACTATAACTGGTACTACTGGTACTATAACTGGTACTACTGGTACTATAACTGGTACTAACTGGTACTATAACTGGTACTATAACTGGTACTATAACTGGTACTATAACTGGTACTATAACTGGTACTATAACTGGTACTATAACTGGTACTATAACTGGTACTACTGGTACTATAACTGGTACTATAACTGGTACTATAACTGGTACTATAACTGGTACTATAACTGGTACTACTGGTACTACTGGTACTATAACTGGTACTATAACTGGTACTACTGGTACTATAACTGGTACTATAACTGGTACTATACTGGTACTACTGGTACTATAACTGGTACTACTGGTACTACTGGTACTATAACTGGTACTATAACTGGTACTATAACTGGTACTATAACTGGTACTATAACTGGTACTATAACTGGTACTACTGGTACTATAACTGGTACTATAACTGGTACTATAACTGGTACTATAACTGGTACTATAACTGGTACTATAACTGGTACTATAACTGGTACTATAACTGGTACTATAACTGGTACTATAACTGGTACTATAACTGGTACTACTGGTACTATAACTGGTACTATAACTGGTACTATAACTGGTACTAACTGGTACTATAACTGGTACTATAACTGGTACTATAACTGGTACTATAACTGGTACTATAACTGGTACTATAACTGGTACTATAACTGGTACTATAACTGGTACTATAACTGGTACTACTGGTACTATAACTGGTACTATAACTGGTACTATAACTGGTACTATAACTGGTACTATAACTGGTACTATAACTGGTACTATAACTGGTACTACTGGTACTATAACTGGTACTATAACTGGTACTATAACTGGTACTATAACTGGTACTACTGGTACTACTAACTGGTACTATAACTGGTACTACTGGTACTATAACTGGTACTATAACTGGTACTATAACTGGTACTACTGGTACTATAACTGGTACTATAACTGGTACTATAACTGGTACTATAACTGGTACTAAAACTGGTACTATAACTGGTACTACTGGTACTATAACTGGTACTATAACTGGTACTATAACTGGTACTATAACTGGTACTATAACTGGTACTATAACTGGTACTATAACTGGTACTATAACTGGTACTACTGGTACTATAACTGGTACTATAACTGGTACTATAACTGGTACTATAACTGGTACTATAACTGGTACTACTGGTACTATAACTGGTACTATAACTGGTACTATAACTGGTACTATAACTGGTACTATAACTGGTACTATAACTGGTACTACTGGTACTATAACTGGTACTATACTGGTACTATAACTGGTACTATAACTGGTACTATAACTGGTACTATAACTGGTACTATAACTGGTACTATAACTGGTACTAACTGGTACTATAACTGGTACTACTGGTACTATAACTGGTACTATAACTGGTACTATAACTGGTACTATAACTGGTACTATAACTGGTACTACTGGTACTATAACTGGTACTATAACTGGTACTATAACTGGTACTATAACTGGTACTATAACTGGTACTACTGGTACTATAACTGGTACTATAACTGGTACTATAACTGGTACTATAACTGGTACTATAACTGGTACTATAACTGGTACTATAACTGGTACTATAACTGGTACTATAACTGGTACTATAACTGGTACTATAACTGGTACTATAACTGGTACTATAACTGGTACTTATAACTGGTACTACTGTACTATAACTGGTACTATAACTGGTACTATAACTGGTACTATAACTGGTACTATAACTGGTACTATAACTGGTACTATAACTGGTACTAACTGGTACTATAACTGGTACTATAACTGGTACTATAACTGGTACTATAACTGGTACTATAACTGGTACTATAACTGGTACTATAACTGGTACTATAACTGGTACTACTGGTACTATAACTGGTACTATAACTGGTACTATAACTGGTACTATAACTGGTACTATAACTGGTACTATAACTGGTACTACTGGTACTAACTGGTACTATAACTGGTACTATAACTGGTACTATAACTGGTACTATAACTGGTACTATAACTGGTACTATAACTGGTACTATAACTGGTACTATAACTGGTACTATAACTGGTACTATAACTGGTACTATAACTGGTACTATAACTGGTACTATAACTGGTACTACTGGTACTATACTGGTACTATAACTGGTACTATAACTGGTACTATAACTGGTACTATAACTGGTACTATAACTGGTACTATAACTGGTACTATAACTGGTACTATAACTGGTACTATAACTGGTACTATAACTGGTACTAACTGGTACTATAACTGGTACTATAACTGGTACTATACTGGTACTATAACTGGTACTATAACTGGTACTATAACTGGTACTATAACTGGTACTATAACTGGTACTATAACTGGTACTATAACTGGTACTATAACTGGTACTATAACTGGTACTATAACTGGTACTATAACTGGTACTATAACTGGTACTATAACTGGTACTACTGGTACTATAACTGGTACTATAACTGGTACTATAACTGGTACTATAACTGGTACTATAACTGGTACTATAACTGGTACTATAACTGGTACTATAACTGGTACTATAACTGGTACTAACTGGTACTATAACTGGTACTATAACTGGTACTATAACTGGTACTATAACTGGTACTATAACTGGTACTATAACTGGTACTATAACTGGTACTATAACTGGTACTAAAACTGGTACTATAACTGGTACTATAACTGGTACTTAACTGGTACTATAACTGGTACTATAACTGGTA
>NC_084598.1:46609256-46611186 GCF_033807715.1 Cololabis saira | reverse complement strand
ATAACTGGTACTATAACTGGTACTATAACTGGTACTACTGGTACTATTACTGGTACTACTGGTACTATAACTGGTACTATAACTGGTACTATAACTGGTACTATAACTGGTACTATAACTGGTACTATAACTGGTACTACTAACTGGTTACTATAACTGGTACTACTGGTACTATAACTGGTACTATAACTGGTACTATAACTGGTACTATAACTGGTACTATAACTGGTACTATAACTGGTACTATAACTGGTACTATAACTGGTACTATAACTGGTACTATAACTGGTACTATAACTGGTACTACTGGTACTATAACTGGTACTATAACTGGTACTATAACTGGTACTTACTATAACTGGTACTATAACTGGTACTATAACTGGTACTATAACTGGTACTATAACTGGTACTATAACTGGTACTATAACTGGTACTATAACCTGGTACTATAACTGGTACTATAACTGGTACTATAACTGGTACTATAACTGGTACTATAACTGGTACTTACTGGTACTATAACTGGTACTATAACTGGTACTATAACTGGTACTACTGGTACTATAACTGGTACTATAACTGGTACTACTGGTACTATAACTGGTACTATAACTGGTACTATAACTGGTACTACTGGTACTATAACTGGTACTATAACTGGTACTATAACTGGTACTAACTGGTACTATAACTGGTACTATAACTGGTACTACTGGTACTATAACTGGTACTATAACTGGTACTATAACTGGTACTACTGGTACTATAACTGGTACTATAACTGGTACTATAACTGGTACTATAACTGGTACTATAACTGGTACTATAACTGGTACTACTGGTACTATAACTGGTACTACTGGTACTATAACTGGTACTATAACTGGTACTATAACTGGTACTATAACTGGTACTATAACTGGTACTATAACTGGTACTAACTGGTACTATAACTGGTACTAACTGGTACTATAACTGGTACTATAACTGGTACTATAACTGGTACTATAACTGGTACTATAACTGGTACTATAACTGGTACTATAACTGGTACTATAACTGGTACTATAACTGGTACTAAAACTGGTACTATAACTGGTACTATAACTGGTACTATAACTGGTACTATAACTGGTACTATAACTGGTACTATAACTGGTACTACTGGTACTATAACTGGTACTATAACTGGTACTATAACTGGTACTATAACTGGTACTACTGGTACTATAACTGGTACTATAACTGGTACTATAACTGGTACTACTGGTACTATAACTGGTACTACTGGTACTATAACTGGTACTACTGGTACTATAACTGGTACTATAACTGGTACTATAACTGGTACTACTGGTACTATAACTGGTACTACTGGTACTATAACTGGTACTATAACTGGTACTATAACTGGTACTATAACTGGTACTATAACTGGTACTATAACTGGTACTATAACTGGTACTATAACTGGTACTATAACTGGTACTATAACTGGTACTACTGGTACTATAACTGGTACTACTGGTACTATAACTGGTACTATAACTGGTACTATAACTGGTACTATAACTGGTACTATAACTGGTACTATAACTGGTACTATAACTGGTACTATAACTGGTACTATAACTGGTACTATAACTGGTACTATAACTGGTACTATAACTGGTACTATAACTGGTACTATAACTGGTACTATAACTGGTACTATAACTGGTACTACTGGTACTATAACTGGTACTATAACTGGTACTATAACTGGTACTATAACTGGTACTACTGGTACTATAACTGGTACTATAACTGGTACTATAACTGGTACTACTGGTACTATAACTGGTACTACTGGTACTATAACTGGTACTATAACTGGTACTATAACTGGTACTACTGGTACTATAACTGGTACTACTGGTACTATAAC